>NC_091293.1:55174043-55279043 GCF_038502225.1 Cherax quadricarinatus
TTCTAAAGTTATCTGAAATATATTTAGTTGGATTAGGCTATATTAAATTGTGCTTGTTATAATAGCGTTAGGTAAGTTTTCTAAAGTTCTTTTGGTACAAAATTATTAATTTTTACATTAACATTAAATAAAAAATATATGTCGTTCAAGGCATAAGAGAAAATTGTAGAAAGAGCTTAATTTTAAATGAGTTTTTACTAATTGACCAATTTTACCTATTCGGCACGACACATATACATATACGTTAGTGACATGATAATTATCAAAAATTTGGTCAGACGATAATAAAATATAAATGACTTTACACACCAAACATAGAATATCTGGCAGTTGTCTTAATTCAATTATTTTCTATGAAATAATTGGATAAAGTCACTTCTGATCAAAAAAAGAAAAGTCACTTCTGGGCTTCCTCGAGACCATTCTTAAAAATTTATGTCTTATGTACACAAATCTTAAAAAAAAAATATTTAATTACCTACTTATTTATTTATTACAATCTGGACAGGTTGCTTAAATAAAATTTTGGATTGATTTTAGCCTGCGTAGATCCCAATTTGTTTTTTTGGTAGAACTTTGGAAAAATTTAAATACTATTGTACATGTGATTATTTCTGAGTGTCAGGTCTGAGTAGCTTCAACTCTTCATCGCTGAAAACTTCATAATGAACCTGAGACTTCCTGCAGTTTTAATATATTGTTACTTTTTAGGCTATCTGTCTCCCTGAGATAAGAAGAGAATGCCTCTTTGGTTAAACTTCAAAGTTCTTAAAGGAAATTTTGAATTAAATTTGGGCTAAACGTGTTAATTCGCCGTTTCTATTCAAGAAATTTGGGTATTAGTTTACATACTACGACTTGTGAATGATTTTTCTGATTCACATCAAATTATTAATGCTAATATTTCAATGCATTATAAATTTATGCCGCACTCTGCACTATTCCAATCTCATGCATTGAGGAACAGGAGACTTGGATTATGCAGTACTGGAATACTTTCACAGATCGCGCAGCAACTTAAATACATTTACTTTTATGAAGAATGCAGTAGAATAGCGAATTTAAAACATTCCTGTAGGATCAAGTCTGGGCACCTAGAAAAGTTTTCCTTACTTAATGATAATAAGATATTCTTTAAAGAACTCAACTGTGAGAAGCTAGAAATGACTTATCCACCAGGAATTTTGACATTATAAATTATAGTAATATTATAAAATTTAATTTGCTGGAATTTTTTGGCAGCCTTAAAATTAATTTTTGTTTCTAATGTGTTTATGAAGTTAAAATGTCACAGAGGAACATTTTTTTTTGTTTGACTTTAATAATCACACAACGATGCCTTTTACTTAATACCTGGATACTTCCAGCAGGTAATGATGCTTATACTCTGGAGAGATGTGTTTTCTCACAGTATAAAATATTTTTTGACATACTTTAATTTCAAGCTTAAATATGTAATTTGGCTTAATTTTTCCCCATAAAATATATAGCGTTGCGACCTCTGCCTGGGTACTAATTCTGCATGGAGCAGCTGGTTGGCAACACACCTGTCATTACAAAATATCGGTGACAATGAGTATTATTCCAATAATGAGAAGATAGAACATTCGCGTCTGCATATAGGCTCTCAACCGGGGAGGAACGAGAAGCACCTTGGAATGTAGACGAGGAAGATGCATCATGATTCACACCTGGAAAATCTAGAGGGACTAGTCCTCTTTCTATAAACATTAATCACCACCTACACAAGAAAAAGATTTCGAAGATAATGCAATAAAGGCGAGGGGTGTCAAACCTACAACTTAACCGACCCACAGATACAGGCAGACATATATGCAGCACACCACAAAGCACGGTCCAGGGTTGCCTTGTCAAGGCATCCTTGTCGCAGAAAGAATTACAAATTTATTGCCTGGCTGTTTGTATTGTGTAACACCGTGCAGTGTTGCTGCTGTAACACACACTGTAACATGATGCTTACGATGCTCGATGGCCAAGTGGCAGACAGTTTGTGGTGGAAAGGCCAGTGCTTGAGTTATCTTCCTGATATATGACCAGTGCCATAAAATATTATGCTTATTAATATATTTTGGGTCAGCTGCTCACCTCTCGCTCTTCAAGGATAAGAGGTTCTTAATGCTCTCATTTGTCTGGAGACCAGAATTTGGTTGTAAATTAATATTAAATACTGGAGACAACACAAGCAGCGGAGTCTACCTGGAGGTTGCTCCAGGGGTGAGCGCCCCCGCGGCCTGGTCGTTGACCAGGCCCTACGTTGGTTCAAAGCTTGATGAACCAGGCTGTTACTGCTGGCCACACGCAATCCAGTGTACAAATGGAGAATGTCTCTTCCGATCAGAACAAAAGTAAGAGCACCTGCATCAAGGCTACCTCCAGACCATTCTTAAAATTTGTATGTTATGTTCAAAAAGCTTTAATAAAATTGTCTTAATTACTTATTTATTTGCTTACATACAGTACTTATTAACTTACTTGTTTAAAATCTGGTTAAATTCCTTAGAGAAAAGTCTGGATTTACTTTACCTTGCATAGATCACAGTTTGTTTCTTTGGAAGATACTTGGAAAAAATTGTACGGTTTTACATGCGACTGTTTCTGAGTGTCGAGTCCGATGACCTTCGACTCTTCATCGGTGATAATTTGATAATGAACTTGTGAGGTAAAGATGACGTGATCAGTCCCTCAGCACTGAAGTAGTTTTGAGGTAGTTAGTCCCTAAACCTTGAGAAATATATTAAGCTCCATAGACACTATCAAGGTGAAGCTGGAATATGAGAATGAGGCCTTTTATGTTGGGACCGGAAGTGGGGTAATGAATTTGAAGATGGCATCATAGAAAGCGGAGCTCACTGGTAGAAATAAGAATATGTGAAATGCTAGGCAAGTCTCTCTCAAATACAAAACTTCCTACTTATGTTCTTAGTTCGCTCGTCTCTGTGAAGTCATAAAACACACACACACACGCACTCACACACGCACTCACACACACACACACACACACACACACACCAAGTGCAAAGTCATGAAGATTGGGGAAGGGCAAAGAAGGCCGCAGACGGAGTACAGTCTAGGGGGTCAGAGACTACAAACCTCACTCAAGGAAAAAGATCTTGGGGTGAGTATAACACCAGGCACATCTCCTGAAGCGCACATCAACCAAATAACTGCTGCAGCATATGGGCGCCTAGCAAACCTCAGAACAGCATTCCGACATCTTAATAAGGAATCGTTCAGGACCCTGTACACCGTATACGTTAGGCCCATATTGGAGTATGCGGCACCAGTTTGGAACCCACACCTAGCCAAGCACGTAAAGAAACTAGAGAAAGTGCAAAGGTTTGCAACAAGACTAGTCCCAGAGCTAAGAGGTATGTCCTACGAGGAGAGGTTAAGGGAAATCAACCTGACGACACTGGAGGACAGGAGAGATAGGGGGGACATGATAACGACATACAAAATACTGAGGGGAATTGACAAGGTGGACAAAGACAGGATGTTCCAGAGTTTGGACACAGCAACAAGGGGACACAGTTGGAAGCTAAAGACACAGATGAATCACAGGGATGTTAGGAAGTATTTCTTCAGCCACAGAGTAGTCAGTAAGTGGAATAGTTTGGGAAGCGATGTAGTGGAGGCAGGATCCATACATAGCTTTAAGCAGAGGTATGATAAAGCTCACGGCAAGTTGCAGTCAGCTCCTACAGAGTTCCTGTTGTCTCTACATCGTCTTTCATCATCGTCATTCAGGCTTAGCAGTTGGGTTTAGTCCTGACTCTTCTCTCTTCGACTCAAGACATTCCTCTCACCGTCTATTCTTCGCACTGTCCCCACTTGCCCCTCGCCCCTCGTGGGTACTTACCTGTGAGTCCTATCGCTATCGGAGAAAGATCATGGGGTGAGTATAACACCGAGCACGTCTCCGGAAGCACACGTCAACCAGATAACTGCTGCAGCATATGGGCGCCTGGCAAACCTGAGAACAGCGTTCCGATACCTTAGCAAGTAATCGTTCAAGACACTGTACACCATGTACGTCAGGCCCATACTGGAGTATGCAGCACCTGTTTGGAACCCACACTTGATCAAGCACGTCAAGAAATTAGAGAAAGTGCAAAGGTTCGCGACAAAGTTAGTCCCAGAGTTAAGGGGAATCTCCTACGAAGAAAGGTTAAGGGAAATCGGCCTGACGACACTGGAGGAAGGGAGGATTAGGGGAGACATGATAACAACATACAAGATACTGCGTGGCATAGACAAGGTGGACAGAGACAGGATGTTCCAGAGAGGGGACACAGAAACAAGTGGTCACAATTGGAAGTTGAAGACCCAGATGAGTCAAAGGGATGCTAGGAAGTATTTCTTCAGTCATAGAGTAGTCAGGAAGTGGAATAGCCTAGCAAGTGAGGTAGTGGAGGCAGTAACCATATATTGCTTTAAGATGAGCTCATGGAGCAGGGAGAGAGAGGAGTGACACGAAAGAGTCAAAGAGGCATCACCGGACATCATAGCCCTCACAGCAACCAAGCTCACAGGGATGATAAGAACATAAGAACATAAGAAAGGAGGAACACTGCAGGAGGCCTGTTGGCCCATACTAGGCAGGTCCTTTACAATTCATCCCACTAACAAAACATTTGTAATAAAGTTGGTAGAGTTACCGACAATATGTAAAGTAAAAGGACACAAAGTGCCATCTTTTCAACGGGATATCAGATCCCGAGGAAGGACAAAGGGAACAGAGGGGGTGGAGGAGTGGCACTGTTGATCAAAAACCAATGGAATTTTGATGAATTGGAGAGAGGAGACAGAGGAGAAGCAAGAGAATACATAATAGGAATACTTCAGTCTGGAGGTCCCAAGGAGGTAATTGCAGTAATGTATAACCCACCAAAGAACAGCAGGAGGCCAAGACAAGAGTATGATGAGAGTAATAGAGCGATGATTGACACACTGGCTGAAGTGGCCAGAAGGGCTCATGCAAGCAGAGCAAAGCTACTGATCATGGGTGACTTCAACCACAAGGAAATCGATTGGAAGAACTTGGAACCACATGGGGGCCAAGAAACGTGGAGGGCTAAGATGATGGAGGTGGTACTGGAAAACCTCATGTACCAACACGTAAGAGACACTACCAGAGAGAGAGGGGAGGATGAACCAGCGAGATTGAACTTAGTATTCGCCTTGAGTAGTACAGATGTTGAGGACATCACATATGAAAAAAACCTTGAGGCCAGCGATCATGTGGTTCTGAGCTTCGAATACATAGTAGAGCAACAAGTGGAGGAGAAAGCAGGAAGGGCCGGACGAATGAAGCCAAACTACAAGAAAGGGGACTATGAGGGCATGAAGAACTTCCTGAACAGGTTTCAGTGGGACAGAAAACGGGCAGAGAAGTCAGTAAACGAGATGATGGAATATATAACAACAATATGCAAGGAAGATGAGGAGAGGTTTGTACCCAAGAGTAACATGAGTAACCAAAAAGCCAGGACGAGCCCGTGATTCACCCAAAGGTGCAGGGAGGCTAAGACCAAGTGTGCTAGAGAGTGTAAGAAATATAGAAGACAAAGGACCCAGGAGAATAAGGAGAGCAGTCGTACAGCCAGAAATGAATATGCAGAGGTAAGAAGGGAGGCCAAAAGGCAATACGAGTATGACATAGCAGCGAGAGCCAAATCTGACCCAAAGCTGTTGTACAGCCACATCAGGAGGTAAACAACAGTCAAGGACCAAGTAATCAGGCTGAGGAAGGAAAGAGGGGAGGTCACAAAAAGTGACTGCGAAGTATGTGAAGAACTCAACATGAGATTCAAAGAAGTGTTCACAGAGGAGACAGAAGGGGCTCCAGAAAGGCGGAGAGGAGGGGTACACCACCAAGTATTGGGCACAATACATACAACCGAGGAAGAAGTGAAGAGGCTGCTAAGCGAGCTAGATACCTCAAAGGCGATGGGGCAGGATAACATCTCTCCATGGGTCCTGAGAGAGGGAGCAGAGGCACTATGTGTACCACTAACAACTATCTTCAACACATCTATCGAAACAGGGTGACTACCGAAAGCAGGGAAGACAGCAAATGCAGTCCCAATTTTTAAAAAAGGAGATAGACATTAAGCACTAAACTACAGACCAGTGTCACTGACATGTATAGTATGCAAAATCATGTAGAAGATATCAGGAGAAGAGTGGTGGAACACCTAGAAAGGAATGCTCTCATCAACAGCAGCCAACATGGTTTCAGGGACGGGAAATCCTTTCACAAACCTACTGGAGTTCTATGACAGGGTGATGGCAGTAAGACAAGAGAGAGAGAGAGGTGGGTAGATTGCATTTTCTTGGACTGCAAGAAGGCGTTTGACACAGTTCCACCCAAAAGATTAGTGCAAAAGCTGGAGGACCAGACAGGGATAACAGGGAAGGGACTACAATGGATCAGGGAATACCTGTCAGGAAGACAACAGCAAGTCATGGTATGAGGCGAAGTATCAGAGTGGGCACCGGTAACGAGCGGGATGCCACTGGGATCAGTCCTAGAACCAGTGCTGTTTCTGGAATTTGTGAACGACATGACCGAAGGAATAGACTCTGAAGTGTCCCTGTTTGCAGATGATGTGAAGTTGATGAAAAGAATTTAATCAGACGAGGACCAGGCTGAACTACAAGGGATCTGGACAAGCTGCAAGCCTTGTAGAGCAACTGGCTCCTGGAACTCAACCCCACCAAGTGCAAAGTCATGAAGATTGGAGAAGGGCAAAGAAGGCCACAGACGGAGAACAATCCAGGGTACCAGAGCCTAGAAACCTCACTCAAGGAAAAAGATCTTGAGGTGAGTATAACACCAGGCACATCTCCTGAGGTGCACATCAACCAAATAACTGCTGCAGCATACGGGCGCCTGGCAAACCTAAGAACGGCATTCCGACATCTCAATAAGGAGTCATTCACGACCCTGTACACTGTGTACGTTAGGCTCATATTGGAGTATGTAGCGTCAGTTTGAAACCTTCACCTAGCCAAGTACATAAGGAAATTAGAGAAAGTTCAAAGGTTTGCAACAATACTAGTCCCGGAGCTAAGGGGCATGTCCTACTAGGGAAGGTTAAGGGAAATCGACTTGACGACAGTGGAAGACAGGAGAGATAATGGGGATATGATAACGACATATAAAATACCAAGAGAAATCGTCAAGGTGGACAGAGACAGAATGTTCCAGAGATGGGACTCAGCAACAAGGGGTCACAGTTGGAAGTTGAAGACTCAGATGAACGACAGGGATGTTAGGAAGTATTTCTTTAGTCACAGAGTTGTCAGTAAGAGGGACAATCTGGGTAGCGATGTAGTGGAGCCAGGATTCATACATAGCTATAAGAAGAGGTATGATAAAGCTTATGAAACGGGAAGAGTGACCAAGTAGCGTCCAATGAAGGGGCGAGGCCAGGAGCTGTGAATCAACTCACACAACCACAACTAGGTGAGTACACACACACACACACACACACACACACACACACACACACACACACACACACACACACACACACACACACACACACACACACACACACACACACACACACACACACACACACACACACACACACACACACACACACACACACACACACACGCAATCTTTGTAACCGAGCTCATGAAGATTTATGACTGAATAAATGGTGATGCGAGAGAAAAAGTGTGTGTTTGTGTGTGTGTACTCACCTAGTTGAGGTTGCGGGGGTCGATACTCAGCTCCTGGCCCCGCCTCTTCACTGATCGCTACTAGGTCCTCTCTCTCTCTGCTTCCTGAGCTGTGTCATACCTCTTCTTAAAACTATGTATGGTTCCTGCCTCCACTACTTCACTTGCTAGGCTATTCCACTTGCTGACGACTCTATGACTGAAGAAATACATCCTAACTTCCCTGTGACTCGTCTGAGTCTTCAGCTTCCAGTTGTGACCCCTTGTCCCTGTGTCCCCACTCTGGAACATCCTATCTCTGTCCACCTTGTATATTCCCCGCAGTATCTTGTATGTCGTTATCATGTCTCCCCTGACCCTTCTGTCCTCCAGTGTCGTCAGTCCGATTTCCCTCAACCTTTCCTAGTACGACATTTCCCTGAGCTCTGGGACTAGCCTTGTTGCAAACCTTTGTACTTTCTCTAACTTTTTGACGTGCTTGATCAGGTGTGGGTTCCAGACTGGTGCTGCATACTCCTGTATGGGCCTAACAAACACAGTGTACAGTGTCTTGAAAGATTCCTTATTAAGGTATCGGAACGCTATTCTCAGGTTTGCCAGGTGCCCGTATGCTGCAGCAGTTATTTGGTTGATGTGTGCCTCCGGTGATGTGCTCGGTGTTATGGTCACCCCAAGGTCTTTCTCCCTGAGTGAGGTCTGTAGTCTTTGTCCACCTAGCCTATACTCTGTCTGCGGTCTTCTTTGCCCCTCTCCAATCTTCATGACTTTGCATTTGGCTGGATTGAATTCGAGAAGCCAGTTACTTGACCACATGTCCAGCCTGTCCAGGTCTCTTTGCAGTCCTGCCTCATCCTCATCCGATTTAATTCTTCTCATCAACTTCACATCATCTGCGAACAGGGACACTTCAGAGTCTATTCCTTCCATCATGTCGTTCACATATATCAAAAATAGCACTTGTCCTAGAACTGACCCCTGTGGGACCCCGCTCGTCACAGGCGCCCACTGTGATACCTCTTCACGTACCATGACTCGTTGCTGTCTCCCTGTCAGGTATTCCCTGATCCATAGCAGTGCCCTCCCTGTTGCATGCGCCTGTTCCTCCAGTTTCTGCACTAATCTCTTGTGGGGAACTGTGTCAAAGGCCTTCCTGCAGTCTAGGAAAACGCAATCTACCCACCCGTCTCTCTCGTGTCTTACTTCTGTTACCTTGTCATAAAACTCCAGGAGGTTTGTGATACACGATTTGCCTTCCATGAACCCATGCTGGTTTTCATTCATAATCTTGTTCCTTTCCAGGTGTTCGACCACTCTCCTCCTGATAATCTTCTCCATGACTTTGCACACAATACATGTCAGAGACACGGGTCTGTAGTTTAGCGCCTCGTTTCTGTTTCCTTTCTTAAATATGGGGACTACATTAGCTGTCTTCCATTTCTCAGATAGTTGCCCAGTTTCAAGAGATGTGTTGAAGATTGTGGTTAGAGACACGCACAGCGTCTCTGCTCCTTCTCTAAGGACCCATGGGGAGATGTTGTCCGGTCCCATCGCCTTTGAGGTGTCAAGGTCACTTAGGAGCTTCTTCACCTCCTCCTCGGTTGTTCGTATGTCATCCAACACTTGTTGGTATATTCCCTCTTGATGTTTCCTTCTGTGCTGTCTTCCCACAGCCCTTCCTGTCTCTACTGTAAAAACTTCCTTAAATCTCCTGTTCAGCTCCTCACATACCTCCTGATCATTTCTTGTGAGTTCTCCACCTTCTGTCCTTAATCTGATCACCTGGTCTTTGACTGTTGTCTTCCTCCTGATGTGGCTATGCAACAGTTTCGGGTCAGTCTTGATTCTCGATGCTATGTCATCGTGTGTGTGTGTGTGTGTGTGTGTGTGTGTGTGTGTGTGTGTGTGTGTGTGTGTGTGTGTGTGTGTGTGTGTGTGTGTGTGTGTGTGTGTGTGTGTGTGTGTGCGAGAGAGAGAGAGAGAGAGAGAGAGAGAGATACCACCACCCACTCTCTCTCTCCTGTGAACTTCATTGCAAACCTACAACGCCTCCTCTGGGATGACTTCACACCGCAAAATAGCAAGAATATCTACGCTATCTGGCTATTTATTGTCCCAGGAGTTACTGCAGTGTTTGTGGGTATACCACAAGGGACAAAATTCTTCTTAGATGTAAGGAACCTACTTGTTCCAACTACTGCCACACAGATTGCATTCCAGAAGAAGAATTTTGTTGCAGTCAGGTTGAAAATTTCAGAAAATTGAAGGATATCCATAATCCTGTGGTATATGTGGATACAAGCCTGGAGCTACAGGAGGAAGGTTCAGAAGTACTACCTCAGGGACTCCTGTCCAAAGATCAAGACTGCCCTCTTGGGCTGTGTTGTAAAGTCGCATCTAAGATAATCCATCACAGGGAAGCATTTCATGAGCTCCTCAATTCATTAGATAACCTTCAAGATATTATAGAAGGCTATTGTAGAAGGCCAGTGCAAGCCTACATCAAGTGACGTAAGCTGCTCAGCTGATGGTGACACTATTGACAAAGACTGGAAGTTCCACACTGAGCTTAACTCAGGGGTAAATAACTGGTGGAATTCTGTCATCACTAAGGTCCCACAGATTGACAGAGTTCAAAATACTACCTTTGGGAATTCTAACACAATTCCTCTGACCACCACAGAGGGAGCAAGTCCTCTTCCCAGCAACGAAGGAAGCCTTGGATCTGTTAATTCTCCTACACCTAACACCTCTGCTTCAGCCACTGCCAGTCCACTAGACAGTGCACATACCATCTCTGATCCTACACCTGTCAGCACACATGCCGACACTATTCCAGAATCTGGCAGCAGTGCTTCATCGGGAAGTTCTGAGTCAGGAGTTTCTCCACCAGAGATTGTTGCAGTTAATAATCAGGGAACTATCACTGCACCTGATCACCTTCTGCGCCAAAATACGAACAGCAGCACATCTGTCAGAACTGGTAGAGGACGGGGTAGAGGAGGTGGAAGAGGACGTGGAGGAGGAAGACGTCTACAGCCGTCTCACCCTCCACTAACACAGTCCCAGCGGCAGAACCTGAGGGCAAATCAGCAAAACACAGGAGGTGCAACAAATCATAGTCCACCCTCCCAGGCACCTAGGCTGTGCTCTCGCTGTCACTGGAAGGGACACACCGCCAAAAACTGCCTGCGAGATACCAGGTGCAATTACTGCTATAAGAAAGGACATCAGGAGGACCAGTGTCGGAAGAAAAAGGAACTTGACAGACAGGACCACCTATTTAGAGACCTGTTCTCAGAACAAACCAGCAGGATCTCTGAATTGGTGAACACTCTCACACGTCACCCACTCAGCTACTCCTATCTCAGCCCAGCAGGTGGTATTGTGCCTTATACAAGACCACAGACCTACATCCCTGCAGCTGCCTCAGTACCCTACCTCTCTCAAGGGCAGGCACCTTACATGCCTTACACACCCACCACCTCAAGATGACCACAACATGAGGAGCCAGTCTATCAGCATCCTGTCGGCCAACATTGGAGGTTTCATTATTATTATTATAATCAAGGGGGAAGCGTTAAACCCGTAGGATTATACAGCGTCTTTGGGCGGATGTCGAAGGTATTCAGGCTTAATTCAGGGAACTGGAGCACAGATCCAATTCCCTGAATCAAGAGCCCCTCACCAGCATCAAGGAGCCTTCCTTGAGGGGTACTAATGTTGGAGAGCTCACACAGTTTTGTGAACACTCGACGTCCCGACATGATATCTGTTGTTGAAACATTTTTGGACGACAGGACTCCAGAAATTTTTGCAAGAATTGCTGGCTACACCTCATGAATGAGAAGAGACAGGCAAGGGCAAGGAGGAGGTGTTGCTGTGTGCTTCTCTAAAAGTGTTCATGCCCAGCACATTGATGTTGCCATCCCTACTCATCTCGAATTGATGTTCTTCAAGCTCTGCATAAACACTAGTACCTCTGTACTAGCATGTGCAATGTACAAACCTCAGTGGCAACATGCAGACCCCATCAATTTCCTAATGGAAAATATGGACTCCCTTCTGCTACAGCACAACTGTCAACATATCATAATTGTTGGTGGCCTCAACCAACACCTTATACAGAGGGACTTTGATAACCTTCTTGCAGTATTTGACATGAGAAACTTTGTTGATTTCCCTACTCACATCTCTGGCTCCTCCCTTGACCCAGTAGTGAGTGATCTGGCAGAAGGTATAGTCACTTGTCAACCCCTCGGCTACGTTGGATCGTCTCACCACAAGGCTGTTTTTACGATACTTAAGATCCCAACAGAACGAGGTGAGGAGTCCACACGCACAACCTGGCTATTGGAAAGAGGTAATTGGCCAGCCCTTTGCTCTGAGCTCGCCACCACCGATTGGAATGCTCTTCTCCAAGGGGATGTTGACAACCAAGTGAAAGCCTTCACTGGACACATCCTTAATCTACAACAAGAACACATTCCTCACCGGCAATATGTGACGAAGCCTGCAGATCAGCCTTGGTTTGGCTTTCGTTGTAGAGAGGCTGCTACTGCTAAGTACAAAGCATGGCGAAGGTATAAGAGACATCTTACTACCTATAACAGGAACTTGCACAGGGAAGCCTGTAGGCATATGGGTGACGTTCAAAAGTGGGCCATTGCTAAATGGGAGGTGGACACAAAAAGAAAGCTAGTATCAGGTAGGGTAGGCTCCAAAACCTGGTGGTCCCTGGTCAAGGACAGACAATGTTATCTGCCTGATGAACTCATTCCACTTCTAAATCGACAGGATGGGACCACCTCTACTAGTAGTCAAGAGAAGGCAGACCTCTTTGTCAAACACTTTGCTACCAAAATGCAAGTTCCTGATCCAGCAAGGGACCCTCCTGGGCTAGCTGCAAGAACTGTGTCAAAACTGTCAGTGGTGACATTAAGGCAGGAGGAGGTGCATTTCCTTCTTAAATCGCTTGACAAAGAAAAGGCTGTGGGCCCAGACAAGTTGAGCCCAAGATTGCTGAGAAGATGTGCAGACCAGGTAGCAGCACCTCTAACTCGCATCTTTCAGCACTGCCTAGTACAGTGTAAATGGCCCTCTGTGAGGAAAGAGGCAAATGTAGTCCCTGTTCACAAAAAGAAGAACAGAGCAGAAATCAGCAACTACAGACCAGTGTCACTCCTGTCAATCACTGGTAAGATCCTTGAGACAATAATCTCAAGAAAAATGACAGAGTTTTTTGACTAGCACTCACTGCTTTGTATTGCGACCCCTGAATGGGTCACAGTGTATATAATGTATATTACCTGTTCATATAAATTTATATTGCTTATATATGCGATATTAGCTAAATCGTAAATATATTGCTTTATATTATTATTTGACTTAGTTATATTATTAGGTAGGATGTAACATTTATATATTATTCAGTGCTCATAGTTCGAGTGTTAAGTAGCTGACAGCATTGTCTAACTATCGCTCCGCTTGTTTTCCTGCCGGCTTCTCTGTGTTGCTGATCAGCAGCAGTCCACGGAGAGTCACGTGATCGGGGGGGGGGGTGATCACACCTCACCTGGAGTGAGAGTCGGCCTGGCCTGCACTTTATTGTCTGTTTGATGTGCCTTCCAACAAGAGGTCCTTCTCCAGCTCCCCATTGTGGGCCCTTGTTGGAAGATCGTGTCTGTTGCTTTCTTGTTTTTGGTTCTGAGTAACTCTGTTCACAGAGCATTGCCTAGACTTAGTGATTTTCGACGTTGTACTGAGGTTGTGTCTCATAGACACTCTGAGAAACTCAGGTCCTGAGCTGTAGCTTCTGACCTAATTTGTACTGGTATCTGTGTACTGCCACAGTCAGGGATTTTCTAATGCTGAACTTAGATTCAGTAGTATGGGAGTTTTGTGACTTTTGTGGAGGATCTGCAGATGGTCCCTACTTAGTGTCGTTATATTATCTCCTTGTTCCTGATTCTGTGTCGCTGTTGCTTGTTAGATTGCTGTTCGGCTTATCAGTCGTTTTATTGTTCAAGCAAGCTGTTCTGATTGCCAGGTTGGTCAAGAAGTTAGTTAATGTGGGGACTTTTAGTCAGTCATTGGTTAAGCCTAGTCGAGTCTTGAGACATAGCGAACTACTTAAAGCACTTACACACATACACACAAACTTACTTGTATATATTAGTATCATGTTCTTAAATGCTAACATTGTACCAGACGGTACTTAAAAGCCATTAAGATATGATATGTGCCTTCAGCACAATACTACTGTACATGCGAGAAGTGTAGCAACTTGTATCCTATATTATATTCAATTGATTACTTTAAATTTTTACACCTAGACAACTTTATTGTTATTAATAAACTTATTAAATATTAATTTCTTTAGTTAGTAGCCTACCAGTTGTGATCCTGAAGCACTATTGAATCTTACTAAATTCTAATGGATAATTGGACCAGGATACTGACTACTTGTTACAAAAACCCAGTAACAGGCTGGATGCTAGAAGGACAGTCCTTTCTAGTATTCACTGGAGATCTCTATCATTATTAGATATCGCAATTTTTGTAACACTTTGTGATCGTCAATATGGCTTCAGGAAAGGTTACTCTGCTGCTGATCTGTTGTTAAACCTCTCCACTAAGTGGCAACAGTCACTGGATGAGTCCAAAGTTAGCTGTGTGGTAGCACTGGACATTGCTGGTGCTTTCCACCGGGTGTGGCACCAGGGCCTCTTAGCAAAATTTCAAGCACTAGGAACTGCAGGCTCTATGCTATGTCTCTTCAGTGATTACCTTCATGGTAGATCTCTAAGGATAGTTCTCAATGGAACAGAATCAGCAAGACATCCTACTGGGGCAAGTGTTCCACAATGAAGCGTGCTGGGACCATTGTTATGGAATGTCTACTTCATTGACCTTCTTCATCTAATCCCAGAATCACATGCATATGCAGACGACTGTACACTGACATTCAAGAACCATGTTGTAAATCTTGCAAACAAGGCAGCCAGGAATCTTACAGCACATCGCCGTATCTCGCATCTGCTTGACAGTAGGGCTTGCAAGATTCTGTACGAGGCAGAGGTACGCTCACACCTTGAGTATGCTCCACTTTCTTGGTTTGCCTGCCCCACCCCCTCTCATCTGCGACTGCTTGACAGAGTAGAGAACAGAGCAAGACGTCTCATCTCTCGCCTAGACCAATCCTGGATAGATCTGTCATTTCAGCAGAGCCTTCAACACAGGAGGGATGTGGGTGGCCTTACTGTTATGTACAAGGCGAATATTGTCAAAGTACCACACTTGGATCTACTTCGAGGACAGAGTGAAACAAGCTTTTATGCCACAAGACGGGGAGAAAGCAGCAACTTCACTCTGGCTGTACCCTTCTCCAGAACATCACTCCATCTGAGATCATATATACCCAGGATGACTCGAGTATGGAACACATTCGTACAGCATAATGATATCGACGAGATAAAGTCAGTTGATCAAATGAAAATGCTGGCCCACAGATGGCTCCAACTTCATCCTGTTCCCTACTTGTATGTCTCATAACAATAAAAATGCTTTCAAATGACCTGATGTAGGTAACAGCTCTTAGCTTGCCAATAAAGTTAGGAATCCTTAACCTGTAAATAGCTTGTCAATAAAGCTAGGGATCCTTAACCTAACCTTGTCAAACCCTGTGTAAAAGAGAGAGAGAGAGAGAGAGAGAGAGAGAGGGGGGGGGGATGTGGGTGGCCTTACTGTTATGTACAAGACCAATATTGTAAAAGTCCCACACTTGGATCCACTTCGAAGACAGCGAGAAGCAAGCTTCTATACCACAAGACGGGCAGAAAGCAGCAACTTCACTCTGGCTGTACCCTTCTCCAGAACATCACTTCATCTGAGATCATTTACCCCCAGGATGACTCGAGTATGGAACACATTTGTACAGCATTATGATGTCGACGAGATAAAGTCAGTTGATCAAATGAAAATGCTGGCCCACAGATGGCTCCAACTTCATCTGTCAGCATAGTTGCTGATCCCCTGTATATGTATATGTTAAAGTACTTACTTCAAGTATATACAAAAATAAGGGACACAACACAACAAAAATAAAGCATGAAAATATTCTAAGCCAGGCTGGCTTAAAAACCCACAAAATACCACAACACCACAAGGATGGTAAAGCACTCAGGATGGCTAGAACGCTAGAACTGGAAGCACAAGCAATGGTGAAGACTGGAACTCACGTGGCTTGCTTGAGTACAGGGTTAGTCACCTGGGTTAGTTGGCTGGCTGGCTTGGCATAACCCGTCACACAGATTGGCTTGAGAACTTGTAACGATGAGCACAGCAAGGGTGGAAAGCTGGCTAACAGGCAAGGCTGGTACTTAAGACAGGTTGGATGGTGTAGGGCTTGACTCCCCCCACCCCACAGACTGGCTTGGCGGCTTGGCTTAATTTGCAAATTCGGGTCAACCCCTCGGAAGTAATGCAAATAAGCAGATAAAACACTAAGACACAAAGACTGACCATTATTATAAACTAACCATAACTTGTCCTCAATAATTCTACCTCACTTTAAGAAATACTCAATTGCCCAATTTTATTCTAAAATCCCTATTATTGCCCAATTTTGCTTTAAACTATATTGATCAAACTTATTGTAAACTTCTTTGATTGACCATTTTTATTCTATACTTTTTTAAACTAGTATTTTCAACTACAACTTTTATATTATCCTGTCTACCATCTTACTAGCATATTATAACCAAGTCATTGCCATTTTTATTTTTATCATTTTTTATTATTCTTTTGCTACCTTAACTTGTGTATTTTATCTTGTCAATTTAAATCTAGTTATACTCTAATTCTTGTAAACAACTTATATAACACCTTAGTGCAATTACAATTGAGAGTCTTGTGCCTTTTTTATATTATTAGATTAAACTCAGTTGTACTATAGCTCATTGTAGCTCAATACATAGTCAGTACCAAATTCACTATATTAGACCATAGTGCAATTACTAGTGAGAGATTGGTGCTATTTTTAATTTGTATTTTTATATTATTAGATTAAACCTAGTTGTACTATAGCTCATTCTAGCTCAATACATAGTCAATACCAAATTCACTATATTAGACCATAGTGCAATTACTAGTAAGAGACTGGTGCTATTTTTAATTTGTATTTTTATATTATTAGATTAAACCTAGTTGTACTATAGCTCATTCTAGCTCAAAACATAGACTCCACAAAAGTCATTATATTAGACCTTAGTGCAATTACAACTGAGAGTCTTGTTCTATTTTTAATTTGTATTTTTATATTACTAGTTTATACCTAGTTGTACTTTAGTTCATTCCAGCACAACACATAGACAACATCAACTTCATTATGAGTAGTAGTGACTATACTCTACATGACCAAAATACTCTAGCTATATACTTGTCCAAACTTCCTACCACTACAGATATCAGTACTAGAACTCAACACACAACTCAGGATATAAATAACCATAATTTAAACCTAGAAGATGATTGATCACGTTGACTCTGATCTAAACCTCCATAATCTGACACCCAATCAAAACCTATTGGAAAGTAACTGCCTTTATTACACAGCATCACAAGCCAGCACTATCCTAAATAATGCTAAAAGTCTATCAATACTTAACTACAACATCAGGTCCTTAAGCAAACACTATGATGACCTCCTGGCACTCCTTGAATCACTAAAGACACCCTTCTCCTGCATTATTCTTACTGAGACCTGGCTTAAGCAGGACACAATAGATATCTACCCTCTACCAGGATACACAGCAATTCACAACTGCAGACCAAACCAAGTTGGGGGTGGTATTGCAATCTATTACTCTTACCAATTATCTTGTATTAGCACCACTTGCTTTAGTGATGAATATGGGGAATACATTTTTGCTAATTTTACTGTAAAAAACCTTAAGACACCTATAACAATCGGTCCCATTTACCGGATACCTCACACAAACATCCCAAATTTCAGTGAGAAATTAGTCACTAATAACAAACAGACAAATGAATAAGCACCACCTTCTCTTAGCTGGAGACTTCAACATCAACCTTGGCATACTAGATGATCAGCCTGTAACTGATTTCATCAACAATATGAACAACACACTTCTCATACCAACAATAACTAAACCAACCAGGCTCACTGAGACAAGTGCAACCATAATAGACTACATATGGACCAATATACTAGCCCCCCTTAAATCAGGGATAATCACAGATAGCACTACAGACCACTACCCTACCTTCCTCCTGACAAACATTAGTAAACCACCACTCGAATACAACAAAGTCTCATTTAGACTCCATGACGAGGCCTCAATAAGGAAGTTCACAGCTGACCTAGAGACTGTTGACTGGCCTACAGAATTCTCCAAGGCCAGTGGTATTGATGACTGGACAGACATTTTTCTTAACAAATTACTTAGACTATACAACAAACATTGTCCTATAAAAACGAAACAGGTCGCAAACAAACGGCTTGGTTGCCCATGGCTAACCAGCACCATTCTGAAATCCATTGACAAGAAACACCAATATGAAAAGCAATATAGACAGGGCTTAATACACAAAGATATTCTTAAACACTATTCATCAGTTCTCACCAAAGTAATAAAGAAAGCCAAACAACTATACTACTCCAGTAGATTCACAGACACTAGAGGAGATATAAAAAAGACCTGGAAAACACTCTCTCAGATTCTAGGGACCCACAAACTGAAAAAAAACAAGAATATTGTCCTAACTAAACCTAATGAAACACCACTACATCCCACTGACAGCTAACAAGATAAACGACTTCTTCTCAACCATAGGATCTAATCTCGCCAATAAAATCCCACATACCAATGCCCATGCCGGGGACTACCTAGATGGGAATTTCCCAAATTCCTTCTATCTTGCACCAACTGAGCCCATGGAAGTCACCGAGATTATAAAGTCACTTAAAAATAACTCAGTGAATCTGTCTCATGTCCCACCATTACTGTACAAGCGAGCAGTCCATGTCCTTTCGCATGCTATTTCATTACTTTTTAACAAGTCACTAGAAACTAGCACCTTCCCGAAACTACTCAAGATGGCAAGGGTTACACCAATACAAAAAGGTGGTGATCCTACAGACTTAAACAACTATAGGCCAATATCAAACTTACCATTGCTATCCAAAATCTTTGAGAAACTCGTGCACAGGAGACTATATTCATTTATAACGGCACAAAACATACTCAACCCCTGCCAATTTGGATTCAGGAAAAATAAAAGCACTAATGATGCAATCATAAAAATTCTAGATCTGCTTTACACAGCATTGGAAAATAAGGAATATCCACTAGGAATTTTTATTGACCTAAGAAAAGCTTTTGACACAGTAGACCACGATATCCTACTCCACAAACTTGACCATTACTGTATAAGAGGCCATGCGCTTGCTTATTTCAAATCTTACCTTACTAATAGGTATCAGTATGTCACCATTAAAGACACAGCATCAACAACACGGCCACTTGATACTGGAGTGCCGCAGGGAAGTGTCCTTGGTCCCCTGCTCTTCCTCATATACATCAATGATCTTCCAAACGTATCCCAACACCTGAAACCCATTCTCTTTGCTGACGACACGACTTATGTCATCTCTCACCCTAATCTTGCCACCCTCAACACCATTGTTAACGAGGAGCTGATCAAAATATCGACTTGGATGACAGCCAATAAACTTACGCTTAACACTGACAAAACCTACTATATTGTGTTTGGTAGCAGAGCAGGAGATGCGCAAATTAACATTAAGATCGACAACACTCTAACGAGACTCTAATTACCAGACATAATGAGGGCAAATTCCTAGGTCTATACCTTGACAACAACCTGAATTTCAGCACCCATATCCAACACATAACCAAAAAGAATGAAAAACGGTTGGGATCCTCTCCAAGATACGATACTACGTGCCGCAAAATGCCCTTCTCACACTATACCACTAATTTATCCATACCTCACCTATGCTATTTGTGCTTGGGGATCAACTGCAGCAAGACACCTAAAGCCAATAATAACCCAACAAAAAGCTGCAGTAAGAATAACCACTAAATCCCATCCCTGGCAACACCCCCCCCCCACTCTTCATAGATCTAAACTTACTCCCTGTTCAGTACATCCACACTTACTACTGTGCAATCTACATCTACAGAACCTTAAACTCCAATATCAACCTTGACCTAAAACGCTTTCTTGATAGTTGTGACAGAACCCACAGGCATAACACCAGACACAAACATCTCTATGACATTCCCCGTGTCTGACTAAACCTTTACAAAAATTCAATGTATGTCAAAGGCCCTAAAATCTGGAACACCCTACCTGAGAACTCTAGAACTGCAGACACATTCATCACCTTCAAAACTACCATTAGAAAACATCTCATCTCCCTGATACACCCTGTCAACTAACTACACGAATACCACCTGGTGGTTCACACTTACATTCACTCACCCATTTGACCATAAACAGAAATATTAATCTCAATCTTAAAATAATGAATCCTGTGATACTCCAATACTGAAACTATGTACTGTGCCAAAACAAAAGCATTCACATTGCTAATCTCACAAACTAGTATTTAGTCACTTAGCCATAATACCAACTTACCTCATAATTTGTAATATTTTAAAATTAAGAATTAAACTAAGTTTGCCCGAAATGCCTAGCCATTCTAGGTGTTCTAGTGGTACACTCTGTAATCATTATTTTACTACATGTAAACCACACAATAACTAAATTCTGTAAACTCAGCATTGTAATCCTTATAGAGAATAAACTTTGAATTGAACTGAATTGAAATGAAGTAAGCAAGAAGCAAACAGGCTGGTGGACGCTTGCTTGGGGTAGCTGACTGCTAGGTTAGCACGCGGTCGACACAATGTCCGTCGTCGGCTGACAGAAGTTATCTCCATACATCTGATCATCTGATATTTACGTGCTCACCGCTGGCACCATTTGTTGGGAGGGTTCGTGGAGATGTGATGGTTGGAGTTAAGCACACTTGTTGGATGGTAACACTTATATTAGCAGAGTGTGAGAGGGGAGCCCAGACTGCCTGCCAGCACTCACACGCAGCATCATGTGACGTCACACATGCTAGTCACTGGGCCTAGTAAGGGGTCAACTATGTAAAACATATGGATGGTACTAACTATGATACTCAGATAACATACATATACAGGGAATCAGCAACTATGCTGACACATCCTGTTTCCTACTTGTATGTTTCATAATAATAAAAATGCTTTCAAATTAGCTGATGTAGGTAACAGCTCTTAGCTTGTCAATTAAGTTAGGAATTCATAACCTGTCAATATCTTCTCAATAAAGTTAGGGATCCTTAACCTAGCCTTGTCAAAGCCTCAAAAAAAAAAAAAAAAAAGAGAAAAAAAAAAAAAAAAAAAAAAAAAAAAAAAAAAAAAAAAAAAGAGAGAGAGAGAGAGAGAGAGAGAGAGAGAAGAGAGAGAGAGAGAGAGAGAGAGAGAGAGAGAGAGGTACGTGCAGCTGAGCCCTGACAATGTATGTGTGTGTCTGTCGTTGACTTAGTGAGCGCTCAGATTACTGCGCTTGTTTACTCTGCTAAAATGTTGGATGTGTTCCCAAGTTATTTTCCATGTGTCTCACTGTGTTGTTACGTATCTGAGTTTTAGGAGAGTGAACTTGGTCCCACTTCACAACTTTCGACTGACAAGTGAAAAATATTTTTTCGTACCCTCTTTTTAACCACTGTTCTGAATAAGTTTCCACTGAACATAAGTGGTAATGGTGACACCGACAGGATGTGGGAAAAAAAGAGACACTTATGTACAACCCAGAACATTTATTAACATTTTAATATATATCCTGAAGTGTGAAAATTAAGACACATGTGCAACATCTGGGAATCTTTATTGTAGACGTTTCGCCATCCAGTGGCTTTATCAATGCAGATTCTAGGACATAATTAGAAGACAGTAGAACTATAAACAAAAGATTAGGTAATCAGTCCCTCAACCTTGGAGTTGGTGTGAAGAGCACCGTAGTCATGAAGATTCTGCAGCACAGGCAAGAAGGCTGGCGCTTATATGCTAATGTCAGGTGGTAGGCGTGATTCCCCAGCGGAAGTAGGTCATACCCAAAGGGATGGATTAGTTGTAGTAGCAGTTGTAGTAACCGTGAAGAAGGTCATGTAGATGTCCTCTGAACCAAGATTCCACGATGTTGCAGTGTCTGACAAGTTGTACATGAATGGTATATAACACCGACAAGATGAAAATTAAGACACATGTGCAGGATCTGGGTATCATTAAGATACAATATGTGGGTATCTAAAGATACCCAGATGTTGCACATGTGTCTTAATTTTCATCTTGTCAGTATTACATACCATTCTTGTACAACTTCCTGAAGTGTACATAAGTTTCCACTGTTTTATTTACCACTTCATTCCACATCTCTACCACACGTATGATAAATTTGGTTTTACTGTTATTCCTGTGGTTGGTATGAGAGTACAGTTTCCAGATCTGGGCTGTTGTTCATGTGGCATTCTTAATAAAAAGCCTCTCCCTTTGCCTACACTTTCTATATCCCATATCATTTGTTATGTCGTGGTTATAACCCCTCTTATATGTATGTCGTTTTTTAGAGAAAGTAGGACAATCTCTCGTCTTACTTCGTCGTAGTTCATGTCTCTTTACTCAGCACAGTGAATGAACTCGTTTGAACTCGATTTTCATTTAATTACGTATTCCCCGATGGAAGACCTCCAGTTTTTCGTTGTGAATTGATTCATAAAACGAGATCTCATTCGATCGGTTTCTAATGTTTAACGCTGGTGTACGGTAACTAGGGCTAAAATCTAAGGATAATTCGTATGTGCAGGTGCCCTATGACCCAAGTAATTGAATTTATTCCCAGAATCCTGGTATTTCTCTACTAACTTCCTGAACCCTCGGTGGTGTAGCATAAACATTCAAAAATGTTCCCACTTAATTCGATCTCGACGGAGAGTGAAATCCAGGTAGTTAAATAGCGTAAAAATGGTGTGAAATTTTGATTTCCGTTAAATTACGTTAAATATATTTGAGTATCTCTTCTGAATTGCTTCATTATTTAATGGCAGATGCATCTTATAATCAGGATTACTATCCTGGCCCCACAAATTTGTCACTGCTTTTTTTAATATAAAACCTAGATTCATTGGAAGCCTTGAGATAACTTTAATAAGCTTTAATTTTTGATAAACTTTAATTTTTCAGGTCTGTTGTGATTTCCAGAAAGTAAGGTTCACGTTGTTATTGGGATCCATAAGTACCAATTTGCCAATTTATAATTTTTTTCATCAAATTTAATTTCTTGAAAAACGCAAAACATTTTTTTTTTCTGAATAAACTGTAGAGAATTTGAAATAGAATACAACTGCTAAAAAAGAAATTGAAAAAAAAAAATAAATTTATTGAGTTTAATGAAGCCTAACATACTACAGGACATGATGCAAGAGCCGTCCCATTGTAAACTAGTGTCCTCGTTCTCCACTAACTTCCTCATAATGCCTCACCCGATCACATTCAAATTTTAAAATTTTTTAACTATTACTAGGTGGAGATTCGTAGAACGATGACAAATGTAGGTTCCCTCTCTTCAATTTCATATAGACTAATCTCAATACTGGTTTCTTCGACAAAGTCTCAGAGAACGTTTTCTGGTCGGTGTCAAAACTTCAACACTAGTGTGTGCTACTTAGGAGTGTGTAGGTGCCATGTTGCTAATTTTAATCTCGAAATGGTATAGTAATATTCTGTACTATATAACTGTTACTTGCCATCTATTTCCCCAAGCTGATATAGCTCTCAGCTGGTGATTGATGTAGCTTAGAGCAGCTGGCATTTCTTCTCTTGGATAAGTGAATGTCAGTGTACAGTCATCTGCATATGCATGTGATTCTGGGATGAGATGAAGAAGGTCGTTGAAGTAGACATTCCATAACAATGGTCCCAGCACGCTTCCTTGTGGAACACTTGCCCCAATAGGATGTCTTGCTGATTCCTTTCCATTGAGAACTACACTTAGAGATCTACCATGAAGGTAATCACTGAGGAGACATAGCGTAGAGCCTGCAATTCCCAGTGCTTGAAGTTTTGCTAAGAGGCCCTGGTGCCACACCCGGTCGAAAGCGCCAGCAATGTCCAGTGCTACCACACAGTTGACTTTGGATTCATCCAGTGACTGTTGCCACTTATTGGAGAGGTTTAACAACAGATCAGCAGCAGAGTAACCTTTCCTGAAGCCATATTGACGATCACAATCAAAAAACTCTGTAAAGTAAATGAAGAATCTCTTATGATCAGAAATAAGTCACAGGGTTTGACTTCATTTGCATATCCTAGAATATTTCAACATAATGTACTTTTATGTGTCTATAATATCTTTGTGCCATAGAGTCCACTGATAAAAAATATATCCCTAAATCTTAAATTAGACTAACTTAATTACTTACATAAACGCTGGTAAATCTTAGAGAAAAGGTTGAGTGATTTTCGCCTTTGTAGGTCCCAATTTGCTCTACTTTATGCAATATGCATGTATTTATATTTTATCTCTGGAACTGATAGCTTACTGTGTACCCCGTAGACATATTGTGGATACACTGAAGGCCTAGGAATTAGACCCTGAAAGAGTTACCAGGAGTTCATCTCGGTTTATATCATCTAGGCTTATATCATCTCGGTATATAGAATCTAGGCTTATATCATCTAGGTTCATATCTACAATTGTCTTATTTGTTGTAAGCAAAATTAGGATATTTGCATATTATGCCTGGTATCTGACTATCAGTAATAAAATACCTTAACATATCACACAGGTTATTACACTGTCTTCATATCTCTAAGTAAGTTGACACTAAAGCACAAAGTGTTCAGAAAGTAACTATAAAGCTTACTACATACTTTGCATTTAGTTAGATCATCGTAAATTAATCATCACCATCTGACATTGCCAGAAATACTTGTAACCAAGCCCTAGCCTGGCTATCAAATTGGTCGTTCCATTCACATTACATATTGTTCCATTAACGTACCTATCTACGTTAATGTTATCATAGTGAGTGATAGATTTACACAGACTTGTAACTACATTCCTATAACATTCAGGTTTATTATTTAATTCTCTTCTAATATTATTCCTAAGGTTAGACACAGACATATAAAAATTATATTCTACATTTTCCTTGAGGGAACTTTCTTTGGCCAGCTTATCACCTTTATCATGAAGGAGTGATTCTGTGTTGTATGGCGGATTTATTGAAGTTTACGTCTATACCAAGTAATATGCGAGATTTAACCCAGCTGATGTTTTCACCCTGCAAGCAGTTAGTTATGTCTTTTACGCGCCAGCATCTTACTCTTAGAAGAAATATTAAGAGCCCTAATCAATTACAAATTACTTAAATTCGCTAAAAGGGTGCTTATTTTCTCATGCCCTGTTATATCAATCATGAAGTTACCAACGTAGGTTATAGCCATATGTTTAGAGAAAGTAGGTAGAACATTAAGAAAAGCATCAATCAGGATGATGAATAGCATGGGACTGAGAACTTTTACCTGTGGTGTTCCTAGGAACATTTCTTTAATCTCGCTTCTAAGGCCCTGGTAGAGAACAGATGATACTCTTTTTGACAGATAACCTATTAGCCAATATTCATTTAAGCTAGTTCATGTAGTGTAATAGTTGTTTGCGATATAAAATTTAGATTTTAATTCAAGAAATGCAGTAAGACAAGTAGAAGTCTGTGTGGCAAAACGGTCGTAACACAATTAAACATTTTCCTGTCATAAAATTTTTGAGAAGAAGCGAGAGTTGGTGTCTAGTTGTACAGTATAGTCTTTCAAACGTTTTACAAAGAGAATTAGTTTAGGAAATTAATCTAAATGTATCAGGCTGTTGCGGCTTAGGAATAGCACAGTGAGACTACTGGTCTAGGAAATAGGAAGGACACTCTCGATACAGCGAAGATTATTTAGCATTAACAAAGGGTTATCAGGGACTTGTTTTATTGTTATAAAGGAGGTCATAAGTAATACGTTATGACCTCTTCCCCATTAGGTGTTAATCGAGCTTCATTTAGTGCAGTCTAACATACTCAGTGAAGAGGCAGTCACTTTCATCAACATTCTGGCTCATAAAATATATCAGTTTCGTGAAAAAATTGGGAAAATTTAAATATTACTTTTCACGCAATAATTTTTGGGTGTTTCATTTTATTACCTACAATTATTCATTACTGATTACTTAAAAATGCATCTCTTGGACGACTTCAAGACTAACGTTCTGTGTATTTCTTTCTCAGATAAAACGAAAGCCCCTCTTCAGTGAAATGTTTGAATTAGATTTTGACTATGTATGTCCAAATTTACCATTTTTATTGAAGAAATTATGATACTAGTTTGAATGTGAAAACTTTTGAATGCCTCTTCTGTTTCACTTCAAATCTTCAACTCTAATATTTAGCTGCATTGCAAACTTATGCTACACTCCTGGCTATTCCCGTAGTACTCTTTGAAGTGCAGGGGACTAGATTTATTCGATACAGCTATACCTTTCTCTCATACTTAATGACTAAATGAGTGTTCCACCTAGGTGCAGCATACCCAAGAATACCTCACATGTACCATATGAAGAGTGTTTTGAATGAGTGTCAAGCCTCTGAACGCCTCAGTTGTATTTTCAAGGAAAGTCTCTGCTGGTAATGTTACTCTGTTTCAGTGCGCTTCCGTGGACTGAACAACCTTTGTTCTCTAAATCTTTCCGGACGATTTTTAACTTCGCGGTTGATATTCTCTCTTCGGTTTCTTTTATGGTCTCCATTTTGCATTCTTATTAATACTAAAGCATAATCTGCAAACAAGGATAAAGAGGAGTATATTTATGCTTGTATCTCTGTATGCAAGGGCTGAAGAGGTAGCGTGGTTGGCTCGCATCTGAAGGACCTTGGTTTGATCATAGTATAGGTGGAAACCTCTGGCATGTTTCTTTACATCTGCTGCCTCTGTTCACCAAGCAGTAAATAGGTACTTGTGTACTAGCCTGGAAAAGAGGATCAAAGGACCCCAGTGGAAATAAGCCATGTAGTGGCTTTGCTGGATCATCTTGAATTATTAACCTTCCTGTTTAATAATCTCTCTCTCTCTCTCTCTCTCTCTCTCTCTCTCTCTCTCTCTCTCTCTCTCTCTCTCTCTCTCTCTCTCTCTCTCTCTCTCTCTCTCTCTCTCTCTCTATCTATCTATCTCTATCTGTATCTCTCTCTATCTCTATCTCTATCTCTCTCTTTCTCTATTACCTAAACAACAAAGGATGCATGAAGCTTTTTTAACAAAGGTTACAATGGCAGTGTAACAATGGGAGAGAGTAGTGTCAAGGACAGCAGCATGGCGGCCATTTCCTATAATCATGAATATAATAATGGCAGAGGAAGGATGTGTACATGTCAACATGTGAACAAGAGTAGGGAGATAGAGAGCGATATATATATAAATATATATATGTATATATATATATATATATATATATATATATATATATATATATATATATATATATATATATATATATATATATATGGGGAAGTGGAACAGAAGTCTTCCTCCGTAAGCCATGCGTGTCTTAAGAGGCGACTAAAATGCTAATAGCAAGGGGCTAGTAACCCCTTCTCCTGTATTTATTACCAAATTTAAAAGGAGGAACTTTCGTTTCTCCTTTTGGGCCACCCCGCCTCGGTGGGATACGGCATGTACGTTGAAAGAAATATATATATATATCAATGCCCCACGCAGAAACAAGCGAGTATATACAAAGAAAGATCGCAGTCAGCATGATTCGAAACTACTACTGAGAATGGTCAAGATTCTCAGGCAGCGCTCTAGTCCACTCAGCCACACAAATGCCACATAGACTGGGCAGCCTGGTTTACAAGCCATGTTTCTTTCCCAGCCCGGGCACGTCAGTGAGCCTCAAGCATGGAGTCAAGCTATTTCAATCTCCTTCTGAATGTTCTGACCTCTCAAGCGATTTTCATATCAATGCACCACGCAGAAACAAGCGGGTATATACAAAGAAAGATCAGAATCAGGCTGCCCAGTCTATGTGGCATTTGTGTGGCCGAGTGGACTAGAGCGCTGCCTGAGAATCTTGACTATTCTCAGTAATAGTCTCGAATCCTGCTGACTGCGATCTTTCTTTGCATATATATATATATATATATATATATATATATATATATATATATATATATATATATATCGAGAGAAGAAGAAGAGCTACCATAACAGGAGAAGAAGAGGAAAAAAAAGATAATAGAGTGCAGGTTGAAATCTGAGCGCTGCATTGGTAACCACTAATTACCTGAGGAGGGGGTGCATGGGTGGGCATATGGGAGAGACACGCAGGGTGAGTGGTAGATGAACACAGGGCAGACCTGGCTATGGACGGTGGGTGGGTGGGTGCTGAAAGAAAATGTATAAGGTAATAAAAGGAGATAATGAATCGTAAAATGGTAAGAAGTGAAGCAGGAACGTCGAGCCAGGCTGAGTGGCAAGCCACAGTAGGAGGGAAGACGCTAATACAGCATTGAGTGGCAAGCCACAGTGGGAGGGAAGACGCTAATACAGCATTGAGTGGCAAGCCACAGTGGGAGGGAAGACGCTAATATAGCTCTGAGTAGCAAGCCACAGTAGTAGGGAAGACGCTAATACAGCATTGAGTGGCAAGCCACAGTGGGAGGGAAGACGCTAATACAGCATTGAGTGGCAAGCCACAGTGGGAGGGAAGACGCTAATATAGCGCTGAGTGGCAAGCCACAGTAGGAGGGAAGACGCTAATACAGCATTGAGTGGCAAGCCACAGTGGGAGGGAAGACGCTAATATAGCTCTGAGTAGCAAGCCACAGTAGTAGGGAAGACGCTAATACAGCATTGAGTGGCAAGCCACAGTGGGAGGGAAGACGCTAATACTGCATTGAGTGGCAAGCCACAGTGGGAGGGAAGACGCTAATATAGCGCTGAGTGGCAAGCCACAGTAGGAGGGAAGACGCTAATACAGCATTGAGTGGCAAGCCACAGTGGGAGGGAAGACGCTAATATAGCTCTGAGTAGCAAGCCACAGTAGTAGGGAAGACGCTAATACAGCATTGAGTGGCAAGCCACAGTGGGAGGGAAGACGCTAATATAGCGCTGAGTGGCAAGCCACAGTGAGAGGAAGACGCTAATACAGCACTGAGTGGCAAGCCACAGTGGGAGGGAAGACGCTAATACAGCGCTGAGTGGCAAGCCACAGTGGGAGGGAAGACGCTAATACAGCGCTGAGTGGCAAGCCACAGTGGGAGGGAAGACACTAATACAGGGTTACTTCCAGCTAGCCATTTCGGCGGCTTGGTGGTCGTTCAGGGTGGGAACAACATCTCACCCTAGGAACGTGTCACTCAGGCATTTTTTTTTTTTTTTTTTTTTTTTTTTTTTTGCACAGGGTTTGACAAGGTTAAGGATCCCTAGCTTTATTGACAAGCTATTTACAGGTTAAGGATTCATAACTTTATAGGCAAGCTAAGAGCTGTTACCTACATCAGCTCATTTAAAAGCATTTTTATTGTTATGAGACATACAAGTAGGGAACAGGATGAAGTTGGAGCCATCTGTGGGCCAGCATTTTCATTTGATCAACTGACTTTATCTCGTTGACATCATTGTGCTGTACGAATGTGTTCCATACTCGAGTCATCCTGGGTATGCATGATCTCAGATGGAGTGATGTTCTGGAGAAGGGTACATCCAGAGTGAAGTTGCTGCTTTCTGCCCGTCTTGTGGCATAAAAGCTTGTTTCACGCTGTCCTCGAAGTGGATTCAAGTGTGGTATTTTGACAATATTGGCCTTGTACATAACAGTAAGGCCACCCACATCCCTCCTATGTTGAAGGCTCTGCTGAAATGACAGATCTATCCAGGATGGGTCCAGGCGAGAGATGAGACGTCTTGCTCTGTTCTCTACTCTGTCAAGCAGTCGCAGATGAGAGGGGGGGCAGGCAAACCAAG
This sequence comes from Cherax quadricarinatus, assembly GCF_038502225.1. Classification (NCBI taxonomy): domain Eukaryota; kingdom Metazoa; phylum Arthropoda; class Malacostraca; order Decapoda; family Parastacidae; genus Cherax; species Cherax quadricarinatus. The sequence goes on from NC_091293.1 coordinate 55,203,899, forward strand.
AAAGTGGAGCATACTCAAGGCGTGAGCGTACTTGCGCCTCGTACAGGATCTTGCAACCCTTACTGTCAAGCAGATGCGAGATACGGCGAAGTGCTGTAAGCTTCCTGGCTGCCTTGTTTGCAAGATTTACAACATGGTTCTTCATGGTTAGTTTGGAGTCAAATTTCACCCCAAGGATATCAACTTCTTTTCCAGGTGCCAACACCCTCCCATTCATCCTTACTACTGCACCAGCATTACCATCATGGTGCCTAGAGACGATCATCATTTGCGTTTTCTCAGGTGCAAATGTTACTTGCCATCTATTTCCCCAAGCTGATATAGCTCTCAGCTGGTGATTGATGTAGCTTAGAGCAGCTGGCATTTCTTCTCTTGGATAAGTGAATGTCAGTGTACAGTCGTCTGCATATGCATGTGATTCTGGGATGAGATGAAGAAGGTCGTTGAAGTAGACATTCCATGACAATGGACCCAGCACGCTTCCTTGTGGAACACTTGTCCCAATAGGATGTCTTGCTGATTCCGTTCCATTGAGAACTACACTTAGAGATCTACCATGAAGGTAATCACTGAGGAGACATAGCGTAGAGCCTGCAATTCCCAGTGCTTGAAGTTTTGCTAAGAGGCCCTGGTGCCACACCCGGTCGAAAGCGCCAGCAATGTCCAGTGCTACCACACAGCTGACTTTGGATTCATCCAGTGACTGGTGCCACTTAGTGGAGAGGTTTAACAACAGATCAGCAGCAGAGTAACCTTGCACCATTCAGACTAACTAACCACTACTCTCTTTGCTGAGGTTCCTGTAGGCAACTCTTACATTTCCCCGGTGAAAACTGGCTGCAGAGGTTATTTGACTGATGTGGCGATTTGCTTGATACTATACTCACTCCAGGTTTTTCTCCTTGAATGAGGTCTGCAGCCATCTGTCCCCCGAAGTTTACAGTATGTTACATGTCCAGTCTTCATTACCTTGCATTTGCTGTCGTTGAATTCAAGTATCCACTTATCTGACTAATTTTGCAGTTTGTTCAGATTCATGTGTAGCCATGCCTTGACCTGACTGATATTTTTTCTCCTTATTATTTTTACACTTGTGTCAAAAAGGGATATATCTGACTTGTTCTCATCCACCAGAATACTGTACACTACCTGTGATAATGCATCTTTTCTACCACACTCCACTTTCAGGAGTGCGGTTGATAGGGCTGGGGATGGAGTGACCATCATTTCAAGAGGAAGAGCAGTGGTTAAAGTTGTAGGTGGGGAAGGGAAGAAAGTATGGCCTTAAGAGAGAAGAATTTAGGTTAACATAAATATAAGTACATGTATTGGGAAGCAGAGGCGAATCGTGTGATGAGTCTTCTAGAAGAGAGGCCTGGAATGAGCACCAAGAAGTTTCGTGAGGTAGGGAGTTCCCTCCTCCTGCCTCCTCTGCTTCCTTTTCCTGTGTCTGACATATTTTTATGTGATTCCTGAGCTATTTTCTCTCCATTTCAGTCTTGTCCTAATTCAGTTATACACAACTGCAGTGTGTCCCATCAATCGCCCTTACTGACTTAGGATCTTGTTTTGAGGTATATGTGACTTGGGATAACCATCCAACCCTCTGCTCTATCTCTTCCTCTCCATCTATGCACCCAGTCATTAATATAATCTAATATTTTTTCCTCTTTTCATCTCCTATTTCCTGACCCCTTCCCCATCGTTTAGCCTCATGAGTCCACAGATTATAATCTATGGACCCTATGGAGGGAAGTCACTGATAATTATCAAGGACGTCCCTCCTTCTTCCTACCACTGTGTGTGTATGTGTATGTGTGTGTGTGTGTGTGTGTGTGTGTGTGTGTGTGTGTGTGTGTGTGTGTGTGTGTGTGTGTGTGTGTGTGTGTGTGTGTGTGTGTGTGTGTGTGTTGGATGCTTACTGATGCATGCGGTGTCACTTGTCTTCCTTTCCAGCACCTAATTTAACAATCCACATTTCTCAGAGTTGAAGTCTAGCAGCCACATGCTACCAGAGATTAACCGCCTCGACAGTTTGACATCAAAACGAAAAACGACATGTGCATAGTACTGACTTTTTCCGATCACTTACATATATCAGGAAGTCATGTGATTGATTCTTGGTCTTGGGACTCCCCGTGTTGCGCTTGCTCTTTCTAATGCTTCATCCTTCAGCGATTTTGTAACCAGTCACTCAGATATACCATCATATATATTGCCAACTGCTCTGTCGCTCAAACCTCAACTTTCTCTTTTTATATTAGTTCTCTGTGTTGCACTCTACTAAAATTCTTCTTGCAGTCTTATAATATGCAACCGACCCACCGTTCTCTTTCATGCTTGGTCTCAGTCAATGTCAACCTGTTAAAATGTATCATGTTATGTTTGTGAGGCAAGTCTTGCCACTTTAGAGCCCATGCTCATGCTCCCTCAAAAAGACGTTATTCCTAAGGTCTTAAAGCATAGAATGTTTTGCTGTGATAATGAATATTGGAATATTGGAATTAGTCTAGCAGTCCAATTTAGAAGAAAAATAACAAGTTGCGGAATAGACTTTCATTTAAACAATGTTTCGTTCTCTCTCTCTCTCTCTCTCTCTCTCTCTCTCTCTCTCTCTCTCTCTCTCTCTCTCTCTCTCTCTCTCTCTCTCTCTCTCTCTCTCTCTCTCTTTACACACCGTTTTACAAGGTTAGGTTTAAGGTTCCTAACTTTACTGACAAGCTAAGAGCTGTTACCTACTTTTTATTGTTAAAAAATATATAAATAAGGAACAGGATGAAACCGGGGTCATCTGTGAGCCAGCGATTTCATTTGACCAACTGATTTTATTTCGTTGATGTCATTTTGCTATAAGAAATAAGTGATGTCACATGAAGTGATGTTTTTGAGAAGGGTACAGTCAGAGAGCAGCTGATGTTTGCTGCTCGTTTTTGTTATGTAGAAGCTCAGTTCTAGCTGTCATCAGTGTGGAACCAAGTGTTGTGGAGAAATTTTCTCCAGGAGGGGGGTATCAGCCCCCTTCAACCCCCTCAGCCCCTTTCAGCCCTGAGGGGCCAAGCCCTCTCAGAAGGGGCGAGCGTCTTGTTTACAGCTACAGTGAGTAATTAATCACAGATGTTATGCGACGTAGTCAAGTGACCTCTGCTCCTTACAGCGGTGTTGCAAAGTGTATTTTTATAAGAGACAGTATATTCTTACTTTAGCAGGACAATTAAGGAAAATCCTGCTCCCACTTTATTACCATAGTAAAGATAGTGGACGTTGTTGTCTATGCTTAAGACAGCAAGAATCAAGCATTCTGCTTTGCTTCATCGAGGAGGTGGCAAGGAAGCAAGGTACTAGGTCAGCATTTTTTTTTTTGTGTATTAGGGGAGCAACGGCTTGGGGCGGTGTGGCGTTGGGAGACCACCTTTGACTCTAGTGAGAGTGACACTGACGCCAGGATAACCAGTAAAGAACACTGATCTGTGCGTTAGTGTGAACAAAGTGTCTCATAAAACACAATAAACACTTAAGAGAAGTGTGATCAGCTTCTCCAGTGATAACTTTGTGTGAACAATTATTGATGAACAGTGTAACAACGAGTGTTGCGATCCAACAGAGTGTAGTGCGACATTCTTCAAAGAACACTATTCTTCAATCAACTCAACGGATATCCGGGCGTAATTACGGGTCAGATACATATACCCAGGTAAGTGTTCTAACTCGTGATGTACTACTATTGACTGCGCAGTTGAGTATAAAGTCGTGAGTTAGAAACTTATCATAAACCCCGGTGATATGCGGACCATTGAGTCCAAACAAGTAAGTACATCGTCAGCCACCAGTGAATGCAATAAGCTGACATAACACCCCCTAGGGGTAATTTATACTTACAAATTATATTTTTTGACAGCCCATGTTGAGATGGTTTCGACAGCTTCTAGACCTCGTCTGCAGGGGCGGCTGTGTAGACGATTTGCTGTCCTTTATCAGCTAAGTGTTCATATTTAAATTTATAAATTAAATCTTAGCTGGTAAGGCCAATATATTTTGCAACAGAATTTGGTCGTGCTCGAACCGGATAAAGACCACACTGTGGTCCAAATATTTTGTACTACAGTGTACAAATAACCTATGAGCCAAGGTCCTTCGAAAAAGCCTGTAAAACTAGTGTTTTACAATTTAAATCAGTATAAATGAGTCCCTCCTGACTCAATCACAGAGAATGGGAAGCCAAAAGAAAACAGGCGCTCACCCAGCATTCACCCAAAGAAAACGGGAGCTGGGTGACTCACCCAACAAGAAGACGGGGGATGGTATCCTGCACCCTCCATCAACTGCTCCAATCTCGAAAGTGCTGATTAAGACAGCAACCCAACTGATGATCAATTTGTCTGGGTGTATATACACAGTGTTTATAATGTTTATAGACAGAAATTAAGAGACAAGATTGTGTTAAAGTTTGTTTCTTATAGATCTACCTGTTATATTAAAGGAACTTATATATAAAGTGTAAGCTTTCAAATATATATTAACAGTGAAATTTATATATGTGTAAGTAATATTCACATGTGATTTACAGTTATACAGTGACATTTATAGTGTATAGTGAATGAAGTGTATAACATCGTTATTTACGATTAATCATCGTGGTCAGGCTGACCCAGCAAACTCAAGCCATAAACACCAGCCATATATACTGTGTACCCTTCATGGTCATTGACCCTGAGGTTAAGCTTAGTGGGTCAGTAGTGTCTGACTCGATTATTGCTGACTTAAGCATAACAAAAACTCAGCTGTTTATAGCAGTACAGTGTTTTTTAAACACTCTAAGTGTGGTGCTAGAATTTTCAATATACCATTAAAATGGCTTGTTTGAAAACTCAGTTTCAGTCTTTACAGACTAAGATTACACAATTAGAAAATCTAATTTCAGTCTGTATAGGATTAACTCAAGATACAAACATAGATTTTGATGATCTTGAGGTCAAGTTTGGATTATTTACACAAAGTATGGAAATAATTAATTCAGACTATACACATTATGAAAATAAATTTCTTGAATCAGATCCATCTGAGGATGAAATTAAAAATGTTTTGGATACTTTTAGTAATCAACAATTAAGGTGGACAGGAGTACAGGCTATCTGCCGCAAAACTCTGTCACAGAGACCTACTGTAACTAGTGGTCAAACACCTGTTACACCTGTAACAACAACAAGTGTCCCATTACCAAGCTTACCTACATTGTCATTACCTATTTTCCAAGGTCATAATTATGAAGAATTCATTAGTGGTTTTCATTCCATAGTAAATTCACGAACTGACATAGATGAGATTGCTAAGTTCAATTACCTTAAATGTCTTGTGAAGGGAGAACCCTATGAACTGATTAAGTCATTTCCGGTGGTCAAAGGCAATTATCAAATAGCCTTACGTGTCTTAGCAGACAATTACTTCGATGCTGACAAGGCTAGAGTTAGACATGCAGTCTTAATATCAAGCTTGAAGCCACCCAAACATTGTTTTTCAGACTTACAGGCATTTAGAATCACATTAGACAATAGTCTCAGATCTCTAGGTGCTAAATATGATCTAAGACAATGTGATTGGTTTATCAGTGGTATTGTACAAGATAAGTTGTCACCACAAACTATTGAACGATTAAATATTATGTTCAATAAACGCTATTTCACTTGTGAGGAAATTAGCAATGGTTTACAAACAATAGTTTCATGCATGCAATCAACGAGACAAGATGAAAAATCCACAAATCTGGTGGATAATAAACCTTTAACTCAGTATAAAAAGAGTATAACTACTCCCACTAAACCACATAATGGGAAATCCCATATAGGCATTTATCAAGCTGTGAATACAACAGACAGTAAACAGACTGTCATACATAAACGTACTCCAAAATGTGTACTTTGTGAGGGAACACATTGGGCACAGTACTGTAGTCAATACACATCAATGGAGGCACGTAAACAACGTGTTCATCAGCTGAAAAGGTGCATCAAGTGTTTAGGTGAACACAAGGGAGGTAAATGCTCACTGAAGAAGTGTTTTAAATACAGCATTATGCCCAAATACTTTTGCTGAACAGCAGCAGACTTCCACAGAATCAGGAAGTCAACAAGCAACAGCATTAAATGTGAGAGATAAGTTTAAAGCAACTGCTCTCCCGATAGCTCGAGTTGAGTTATCTAATAAATTACACAAAACCAATGTGCTAACACTATTTGATCAAGGCTCACAAAGGTCCTTCATAAGAAGGACAGTGTTGCAGAAACTGAATAACAACCCTATGCCAAAATACAGTTAGATATAGCTGGTTTTTTCCACAATTCTGGTAAACAGACATATGACCTAGCCAGAATCACTGTTGGTCTAGGTAACAGGAAAAAGACAGTAGAAACTGTGGTAGTAGATGATTTGCCTAAGTCTGTGCAGATCCAGGGATTAAAAGAAACAGTTGCAGCACTGAAAGCAGCTAAGGTCAAGTTTGCCTGTCCTGACATACAGACGGACACAATTAGTCCAATTGATTTAATCATTGGAAGTGATTATTATCACTGTTTTGTGCAAAATATAGTAAGTAAACATGATGTTCACTTGCTGAAAACAGCAGGAGGCCACATGATATGTGGTCCCATTCCCTCTCAAAGTGGGAAAGAAGCTGATATTGATTCAGTGGAAAATGTACTAGTTACGAGAATAACCGCTGATCATGTACCACAGCAAAAATTATCATTACTGGAAGAAATGAATGAACCAGTTGATAAGTTGTGGGATTTAGATGCGATAGGTATTGATGTAAATAAACCAAGCCCACAAGAGTCTCAGACTTATAACCAATATTTGGACACTGTCAAATATAAACATGGACAGTATTGGGTTAGGTTACCATGGAAATTAAATCCACCACATCTGCCTAGCAATTATCGCATGGCTTTCGGACAGATGAAAGCACAAATACATGAGCTCAGGAAGAATCCAGAGCTACTGACTGTTTATGATAATATCATACAAGAACAGTTGGACAATAAATTCATTGAGGAAATAGTCGAAGATAAGTTGAAGACAGAAGCTCATTATCTCCCGCACCATGGAGTCAGAAAGGATTCTGAAACCACTCCACTACGTGTTGTATATAATTGCAGCGCACGTGCAAATAAAGATGTAGCAAGTCTTAATGACTGTCTGATGACCGGACCCTCACTAACTGAGAAGCTTGGAGACGTGCTTATGAAATTTCGCACAAACCCATATGCCTACACGGCTGATATTTCCAAGGCTTTCTTAAGAGTAGGACTACAAGAAATAGATAGAGATTATACTCGATTCTTGTGGCCTGAAAATCCACATGATCCTCAAAGTCCTGTGAAAACTTATCGTTTCAAATCAGTATTATTTGGTGCAACATCCTCTCCATTCTTATTAGAAGCTACTCTAAATACACATTTGAAGAAATCTGAAAGTCCCTTCAAAGAAATCTTAAAGAAAAGTTTTTATGTGGACAATCTTCAAGGTACTGTGAATAAAGAGGAGGATTTGAAATCCTTATACAGAGAAGCTAACAAGGAGATGAAAGAAGCAAATATGCCTCTAAGGATGTGGAATACAAATTCAAAGCAATTAAGGGAACTTATCAAAGAAGATTTCCCTGAAACTGAAATTCCTGATTGCAACAATATGCTGGGACTTAATTGGAACACACAGAAAGATACTTTGAGTCTCAAAAGGATAAACAATAAATCATGCAGTACACTCACTAAACGTAGTTTACTGTCAGAGGTATCACAATGTTTTGATCCTCTAGGACTCGTCTCACCAATTACCATAAAGGGTAAAATGCTTATGCAAGATGCATGGAAGCTCAAAATTGGATGGGATGAGAACTTGCCTCTAGAAATGAGTCAAGCATGGGATGAAATATCCAAGGAGTTTAAGCAACTTCATCAAATTAAATTTCCCAGACAAATAGGTCAAGAGGGAAACAAGTACACATTACATGTGTTCTGTGATGCGTCAACCAGAGGTTATGGCGCTGTAGCTTACATGAGTAATACTGAAGGAAGTACACTAATTACTTCAAAGGCCAGGGTAGCACCCTTGAAGGTCAGAACAGTACCACAATTGGAATTGACAGCACTCTATGTAGGTACAAAATTAGCTGTCTATCTCAACAAAGTACTTGATCATCTCACTATTGAGAAAACCGTGATCTGGAGTGATAATGAGGCAGTTCTCCAGTGGTTAAGAAATAATAAGAGTAAGTTGGTCTATGTACAGAACAGAGTAGCAGAAATAAAAGAGATGCAGAGAGATTATCTCTTTCTTCACGTCTCTACCCAAGAGAATCCAGCTGACATGTTGTCACGTGGTGTCCCACTCAAGAAATTTGTGGATAATAAATTATGGCTCCACGGACCGAACTGGCTCTCTAATGAAAATAACTGGCCTCAGCAAAAAACTCACATTATGCCAGAAGAAACAGTCTGCTTGAACACAGCAGAAATAAGTTGTGTAAATACTGCAGACACAACAGAAATAGTCATTGATGGATCTAAATACTCATCTTTGGGTAAACTCTTAAGAGTTACAGCTCTTGTCTTTAAATTCATTAAAGGAATAAAACCTGATTATGAATATCTTGAACCCATTAAATACTGGATGAAACTAATACAGAAAGATGTTTTCTCTACAGAATATAAATTTCTGGAAGCACAAGATAAATCCCCAAAGAAACCTGTCATGATTAATTCTTTAGGACTTTATCTCGACTCAGAAAAGATTATAAGATGTCGAGGAAGAATTCATAATTCTTCACTACCTAAAGAAGCCATACATCCAATATTGATCCCCAAGAATCATTGGCTAACAAAACTGATTGTGCAAAACGCCCACAGTAACGTGTTACATGGTGGGGTAGCTGACACACTTTGTCATATACGACAATCCTACTGGATACCTCAAGGTCGACAAAGTGTGAAAAAACAAATAAAGGACTGTATTGCTTGTCGTCACTACGATATGCGAGTATGTCAGTATCCAGGTCCACCTCCATATCCCTCTGAAAGAGTTTGTCATGTCACTCCATTTGAGGTGACAGGTGTAGATTACACTGGACCAATAATTTTAACCAAAACAGTTGACAAAGTTCCCATCAAGGTGTACATCTGTTTGTTCACTTGTGCTACAACTAGAGCAGTACATCTAGAAGTAGCCACTGACATGTCTGCTGAAACCTTTATCAAATTATTCAGAAGGTTTGCAGCCAGAAGGGCATGTCCCAGACTGATGATTTCAGATAATGCAACGAACTTTGTTGCTGGTGCTGCTTATATAAGCAAGATCTTTGATCAACCAGAAGTACAACAGATGCTGAATCAACGCAGATGTCGTTGGAGATACATTCCTCCTAAATCTCCATGGCACGGCGGATTTTATGAAAGAATGATCGGCATTGTAAAACGTTGTTTAAGGAAGACTCTTCATCGTCAAAGAATCAACTTAGAAGAATTCCATACAGTTGTGACTGAAATAGAAAATAGAGTCAACAACAGACCTCTAACTTATGTTACCGATGATCTGGACAATTTAGAAGTGTTAAGTCCATCTCATTTACTCCATGGCAGAAGGCTCGAATCTGTTCCTCCCATGAATGATAAAGAAATCATAGAGGATCCTACTTATTTCGAACCTGAGCAACTCAGAAGTAAATTCAAACACCTTAATAAAGTGATTGAACGTTGGGAGAAAATTTGGCGAGAAGACTATCTCACCTCATTGAGAGAACACTTCTATGGAGCTGGTGTTCCTGAAAATCATAAGTCCTTAAGACCTGGTGACATAGTGATTATCGACAATGATGGTCCGAGGTCCCAATGGCCACTTGGAAAAATTGTGACCATATATCCTGATGCAAATGGAATCATCAGGACAGTTGATGTTTTGAGCAAAGGTGTAGTGAATAAGCGGACAATAAATAAACTAGTGCCGTTAGAATTACACAGTGTTGAAAACAAAATTAGTGATTCTCCAGAAACCACACAGACTAAAGCTGTTCAGAAAAGACAAGCAGCAGTGGTGGCGAGTGAGAAAATTAAATTAATGTTAAGTGATGAATAGTTCACCTGCAGCGAACCTCCGCCGCCCCCCAGTGTGGAGAAATTTTCTCCAGGAGGGGGGTATCAGCCCCCTTCAGCCCCCTCAGCCCCTTTCAGCCCTGAGGGGCCAAGCCCTCTCAGAAGGGGCGAGCGTCTTGTTTACTGCTACAGTGAGTAAATGATCACAGATGTTATGCGACATAGTCAAGTGACCTCTGCTCCTTACAGCGGTGTTGCCAAGTGTATTTTTATAAGAGACAGTATATTCTTACTTTAGCAGGACAATTAAGGAAAATCCTGCTCCCACTTTATTACCATAGTAAAGATAGTGGACGTTGTTGTCTATGCTTAAGACAGCAAGAATCAAGCATTCTGCTTTGCTTCATCGAGGAGGTGGCAAGGAAGCAAGGTACTAGGTCAGCATTTTTTTTGTGTATTAGGGGAGCAACGGCTTGGGGCGGTGTGGCGTCTTGGAGACCACCTTTGACTCTAGTGAGAGTGACACTGACGCCAGGATAACCAGCAAAGAACACTGATCTGTGCGTTAGTGTGAACAAAGTGTCTCATAAAACACAATAAACACTTAAGAGAAGTGTGATCAGCTTCTCCAGTGATAACTTTGTGTGAACAATTATTGATGAACAGTGTAACAACGAGTGTTGCGATCCAACAGAGTGTAGTGCGACATTCTTCAAAGAACACTATTCTTCAATCAACTCAACGGATATCCGGGCATAATTACGGGTCAGATACATATACCCAGGTAAGTGTTCTAACTCGTGATGTACTACTATTGACTGCGCAGTTGAGTATAAAGTCGTGAGTTAGAAACTTATCATAAACCCCGGTGATATGCGGACCATTGAGTCCAAACAAGTAAGTACATCGTCAGCCACCAGTGAATGCAATAAGCTGACATAACACCCCCTAGGGGTAATTTATATTTACAAATTATATTTTTTGACAGCCCATGTTGAGATGGTTTCGACAGCTTCTAGACCTCGTCTGCAGGGGCGGCTGTGTAGACGATTTGCTGTCCTTTATCAGCTAAGTGTTCATATTTAAATTTATAAATTAAACATAGCTGGTAAGGCCAATATCTTCAACAAGTGTAGTATTTTGACAGTGTTGGCCTTGTACATAACAGTAAGGACACCTACATCCCTCCACTGTTGAAGGCTCTGCTAAAATGATAGATCTGTCCAGACTGGTCCAGGCGAGAGATGAGTCGTCTTACTGTGTTCTCTATTCTGTCAAAAAGTCGCAGATGAGGCAGAGCGCAGACAGTCCAAGAAAGTGGAGCATACTCAAAGTGTGTGCGTAATTGTGTCTCGTACTGAATCTTGCACCCTCTACTGTCGAGCAGATGTGAAATACGTCTAAATGCTGTAAGCTTCCTTACCGCTTTGTTTGCAAGATTTACACTGTGGTTCTTCATAGCAGTTTGGAGATAAATTTCACCCCAAGGATATCAACTTCGTCCCTGGGTACCATCACTCACCTACTCATTCTTACCACTGATCCAGCATTACCTTAATGATACCTGTACACTAACGTCATTTATTTTTCTCAGGCGCAAATGTGATCTGCTATCGTTTACCCCAGGCTGATATAGCTGTAAGCTGATGATTGATGTGACTCAAAGCAGCTGGCATTTCCTCTCTCGGATAAGTAAATGTCAGAGTACAATCCTCTCTCTCTCTCTCTCTCTCTCTCTCTCTCTCTCTCTCTCTCTCTCTCTCTCTCTCTCTCTCTCTCTCTCTCTTTCTTTCTTTCTTTCTCTCTTTTCTCTTACTTATTTGACACACAGGAACACCTTCCTCATAAAATGGGGTATCCATGTCGCTCTCATACTCAATTTCCTCCTACCCTCATTCCTCTCCTCTAGTTCTCTTCTCTTCTTCCTTCCTATTCTCATTCCTCTCCTTTAGCTTTCTCTGGCTCTCTCCTTCCCTTCCTCTTCTTCCTCTTACTCTTCCTCCTCTCCCTCTAGCTCTTCCACTTCTCTCTATAAATATTCTTCCTCTACCTCTGACTCCTCCTATTCCTTTAACTCTTCCTCCTTTCCTTCCACCTACTCCTCTCCCTCTTACTCTTCATATTGTCTCTGTAACTCCTCCTCCTCCCCTCTCTTTCTTTCCCTTGTACTTTTGTCTCTCTCAGTCTTCCATTAACTCACTAACACTCAGGGCTCTTTTTCCCCCTCTTTCCATCCAGTTTTTCTTCCAATTCGTCCTCTCTCCTTCCCTTTCTCCATCCCTCTTCTCTTCTCTCTCTCTCCTGTCTCTCTCTTCCCCTCTCTTTCTTTGCTTCCTCTCTCCATATATTTCTCTCCCTCTTCTGTGTCCTTTCTCATTCTTTCCAGTCTTTGCTCTCCCTTCTCTCTCTCTCTCTCTCTCTCTCTCTCTCTCTCTCTCTCTCTCTCTCTCTCTCTCTCTCTCTATATATATATATATATATATATATATATATATATATAAATATATATATATATATATATATATATATATATATATATATATATATATATATATGTTCCCTATTCCCCTCACTCCACCCCTCCTCTTTGCCAGTTTCCCCTCTCACGGCCCTCTCCCTACCCCTCCTCCCCTCAGACATGTAGCAAGCTTCCTGGTTACAATGCTCACGTCACCTCCCCCTCACTCTCCCTCCTTCAGCTGCCACTCACTCACTTCCTTCATTTCCTCTTCCTGTCCTCCTTTTCCTGACCTTTCCCCTACTTTACCCCTTCACTGCCTGACTTTATTTATTCCTTTACTGTGCGATGGTACTGATCCCTCTGTTATCTGACGTTATTGATCACTCTGTTATCTGACGTTATTGATCCCTTTGTTATCTGACGTTATTGATCCTTTTGTTATCTGATATTATTGATCCCTTTGTTTTCTGACGTTATTGATCCCTTTGTTATCTGACGTTATTGATCCTTTTGTTATCTGACGTTATTGATCCTTTTGTTATCTGGCATTATTGATCCCTTTGTTTTCTGACGTTATTGATCCCTTTGTTATCTGACGTTATTGATCCCTTTGTTATCTGACGTTATTGATCCTTTTGTTATCTGACATTATTGATCCCTTTGTTATCTGACGTTATTGATCCCTTTGTTATCTGACGTTATTGATCCCTTTGTTATCTGACGTTATTGATCCCTTTGTTATCTGACGTTATTGTTCCTTTTGTTATCTGACGTTATTGATCCCTTTGTTATCTGACGTTATTGTTCCTTTTGTTATCTGACGTTATTGATCCCTTTGTTATCTGACGTTATTGTTCCTTTTATCTGACGTTATTGATCCCTTTGTTATTTTACGTTATTGATCCCTTTGTTATTTTACGTTATTGATCCCTTTATCTGACGTTACTGATCTCTCTTTTGTGTGACGTTATTTATTCATTTGCTTTGAGGTGATCTCAAAGGTGAATAACGTTATTTCTTACTTTGTTATATGATGTTATTTGTCTTTTTCGTCTGACTTTATTCATTAATTTATTTTTTAAAGCCATTTGTATATCTGATAATTGTGAAGACTCATTTCACTCGACCCCAGTACAAACTCTCTTCACTCTACCCAGGCACAAACTCTCTTCACTCGACCCCAGTACAAACTCTCTTCACTCGACCCCAGTACAAACTCTCTTCACTCGACCCCAGTACAAACTCTCTTCACTCGACCCCAGTACAAACTCTCTTCACTCGACCCCAGTACAAACTCTCTTCACTCGACCCCAGTACAAACTCTCTTCACTCGACCCCAGTACAAACTCTCTTCACTCGACCCAAGCACAAACTCTCTTCACTCGACCCCAGTACAAACTCTCTTCACTCGACCCAAGCACAAACTCTCTTCACTCGACCCCAATACAAACTCTCTTCACTCGGCTCGTCTCTTCATTACTCTAATTTCACCAGTGATGCTGCAGTGTTCCCTGGAGTCTACTTCCTCATGGTGCATGAAGTCAGTATACAGGCTTCGTCTCTTGATGACAGGCCCGGTTTTTGCGTGTGTTGCGTCCCTGTGGAACCTCGCTGTCTTATTAGGTCAAGTCCTGTTGCAATGTAGCTTAGAGTATTGGATTTATTCATTATATTATCGTTAATAAAACATATTTGATTTGATTTGTACTGAAAACTTCTTATATATATTTACTAGGCAGCCAAGTTTTTATGGCCCTATTGTTTACATTTCATAATTTTATTATTTTTCATGGGTAGGAGTTAAAAATTTATATTTTTTGGCTAGGTTATGTTATGAAGATCAAAGAAGCTTGCTAGACTGTATTCGTTACTGTACAATAACTTAATTATGAGATTTGGTGGTTTTAAATGACAGATGTGTAAGTATTCCCAAGGGGAAAAGTAACTACTGTTTTCCTTTCTATTTTTGAAAGTTTTATCTATTTTGGGATTATATACTAGCAGAGTTCTCTGATGCGCATGGTGTGATTTTGAAAAAAATTTAGATTGTTATAAGGTAAGAGTTAGGTTAATATTTAGAATTTTTTAAAAATATGTTGTAAAATTTTGGGACGAAAATATATTTTTTTTATTTTTGCAAGTTTAGTTTACATTGCTATATATTAAAAATGTTAAAAATAACCTTATTAGTTAAGAGGATAACAATTAGCTGCTTTGGGTATTAATTTTTTGAGTAGATTAGGAGGCAGGGACAGTATAGCAGACACTGAATTTAGTCAGTGCAGTTTTGGCCAACGTCAGGGAAAACTGAGGCTGCTCTTAAAGAAAAGTTGTGGCCATGGTCAGGATAAGGCGTCGCGGTCCTCGCTCTAGTTTAGGGCACCATTATAACAGCCTGGGACTAAGATCAGTGGATGTGTGAGTCCTGGTGGTGTGTGAAGGGCAGTTGAATATCCGGTAAAGAGTTTTAGAATGTTACTGGAGCTTCAGGACCAGAATTTGGAATGTTATTATGGGCAGAAGGAAGGGAGGGATCAACGGTTATGTTGCCTTGGGTGTCTGTAAACTATTAGTGTACAGCCTACCAGTAGGATTATTCGATATTGCTATAGTATTTGACCAAGTGGTTATGTAGTTGTATTTTGTGCTCTTATGGTTTTTGGACAGTGTAGTAGAAACAATAAGAAATGTATTATAACATGTTCATTATTGTGGCTATTACGATTACTGGTGAATTTTTATTTATTAAATATAATCCCAATATTATTTATCAAATCTAATCCTAATATTATTTGTTATATATCATCCCAATATTTAGCATTATATTGTTCATCACACTTTCTTATAAATTATTTATTACATTTGGGGAAAACATTATATTCGTTGTATTTGAACTGTCTACGAAAATTACTAAAATTAGAAAATGTAAACAACTGGCCCACAAAAACTTATAAATACCAGTATCATAACTTAAGTGTTAATTTTATTATTAACAGCAATATAATAAATATTTCCTGTATATATATATATATATATATATATATATATATATATATATATATATATATATATATATATATATATATATATATATATATATATAGGGTCAGCTACGTTAAGTCAAGTTAGGTTACGTCAGGTTAGGTTAAGTCAAGTTAGGTTACGTCAGGTTAGGTTAAGTCAAGTTAGGTTACGTCAGGTTAGGTTAAGTCAAGTTAGGTTACGTCAGGTTAGGTTAAGTCAGGTTAAGTTACGTCAGGTTAGGTTACGTCAGGTTAAGTCAGTGAGGTTAAGTCAGGATACGAGGCGCCAGTAGGAGTTGCCTTGTCAGCGTTTTCTCTTTCCTTCTGCAGAGATTTTGAGTGCACCATTTTGTTTTCCTATGTGCTCATATATCACCAGCTTTTCAGCGGTTTGAAGGAACTGGGCTAATGCATACTTTTTTTTTATTAGTATGAAGAGGGAGCATCGTTCCCTGAATGTGTTCAGTATTGAAAAATTATTTTTCTGGTATCAAGTTCGCGTTAGTTCTCGCGTAGTAATGTTTAAACCACTGAAGTAGAAAGTTATGAAGTTTATCAGAAACTTGGCAGACGATGTAGTCTTCACTGGCGTCAGTTTCATTTTTGTAGCTGTGAGCTGTTACCTTGGTGTGTCCTTGCCTTAATGTGGCTGTTGTTTTGTATATTTATTTGTTTTTATGGCGTTATGTTGGGTGTAACCCTGAAGCTTACAATATTTTTTTTAGTCTTGTGGTGTCTTGATGAAAATATCATTACTGGGAGGAAAGTTGTTAGTGATCACTTGTGAATGTTTTGTGTGTGTGTGTGTGTGTGTGTGTGTGTGTGTGTGTGTGTGTGTGTGTGTGTGTGTGTGTGTGTGTGTGTGTGTGTGTGTGTGTGTGTGTGTGTGTGTGTGTGTGTGTGTGTGTGTGTGTGTGTGTGTGTGTGTGTGTGTGTGTGTGTGTGTGCTCTTAGAGAGAGTGAGAGTTGTGTAGTAAGTCATGAGCAACGTGTTGCTTCAGTTTGTTCATAATTTATTTCTTTGCCCAAAACTCCACTGTGAGGATATACAACTTTCTGTTGAAAATACGTATTATAGAAATAGGAGATATGGACACAAGTTCCTTGCAAAATTTACAGTGAATGAAATAACCCGGATCTCAGGATTGTAGTTACTACAAGTAGTATGGTTGCCAACTTACAGCGTTGATAAATTAGACACATGTGCAACTCTTGGGTATCTTTATTGAGGAAACGTTTCGCTACACAGTGGCTACATCAGTCCATACCAAGGAGAATCTTGAAGAACAGGAGGAGAATGAGGTAATCAGTCCCTCAACCTTGAGTCGATGTGGTCAGTCCATCAATCTTGAATAGAATACGGCATATGGGCGGAGAAGGAGCTTATAA
This sequence comes from Cherax quadricarinatus, assembly GCF_038502225.1. Lineage (NCBI taxonomy): Eukaryota > Metazoa > Arthropoda > Malacostraca > Decapoda > Parastacidae > Cherax > Cherax quadricarinatus. The sequence goes on from NC_091293.1 coordinate 55,220,848, forward strand.
ACCGTAGGCAGGAGAGGTGCAGCAGAGGTAGGTGGTGTCACATTTGTTCAATGTGGAAGTAGGTCGTGCCCAAGGGTTAGGCAAGCGAAAATACCCAAGAGTTGCACATGTGTCTAATTTACCAACATGTCGGTTCTCTGAACCATTCATCTACAACTTACAGCGTATTGAGTATTAGTGATAAGGCTATAAAAAGTTCTTTAGGTGGTTTCCATTCCAAATTCAGATATATATATATATATATATATATATATATATATATATATATATATATATATATATATATATATATATATATATATATATATATATATATATATGCAAATAATCGCAGACGGGCGATCTTAGCTATGCAGGACAAGCCACGGGGGATGGGGGTGAATCTTTAGTTCAAGTACTTTCACACTTCTCAGTGCGTCATCAGAAGTTTCGTAATGTTGCAGGGGAGCAACCAAAGCAGGGAGAGAGGTCTCAGAGTAGCGTAGGTGTCACCGTCCACTGGTAACCGTGGACAGTGACACCTGCGCTACTCTGAGACCTCTCTGTGTGCTTTGGTTGCTCCCTTGCAACATTGCACAGCTCCTGATAACGCACTGAGAAGTGTGAAAGTACTTGAGCTAAAGATTTCCACCCCCCCCTCTGGCTTGTCCTGCATATATATATTGTATATATAAGTCAGTAGTCAAGTGTGGTCATACCTGTCCTAAGCTGTCTAAGATTAGCATGGGGTGTTACCAAGCACCATGGCTTGTTGTAGTGTTTTAGAATCTCACATTAAAGTGTTGAATAAGGAGATTCTACTTCTTCAGGAGGAAAATAGGAGGCTGAAGCTTCGTCTAGATGAGTTTGGGAGTGAGTGTGAGACGGTTGTAGCTGGTGAGGAGGAAAAAGTTACCAGCATGATTTGGAGAGTGGCAGCCACTTTAAGTTGCAAGTGATTCACAATTCAGGAAGAAGGATGATAAGGAAGGTTAAGAGAGGAGATGTGAAGGTAGGTAATCGAGTCTCTGTTCTTCAGGACGAGTGCACTTCAGTGGTTAGTGACATTAAAGGTACCACTAACTCCCCTGCTTATCATGGTAACAATATTCTAATTCTAGAAGATTCTCAGGTAAGATATATGGACCATGCTTTTTGTAACAGAGATAGGAAGGTCAGTCAGAGGGTGTGCCTCCCAGGAGCTGGTGTTGGTGACAAAGTCAGTAGGTTGGATAATATTATGTCATGCAATGGGAAAAAGCCCATTATCTGTCTTAGTGCTGGTGGAAATGACATCAAGAATGGCAGGAGACAGAAGCTGCTGGATAAGTATAGGCCAGCCATAGATGTAGTCAGGTCATATGTAGCATCTTGCCTAGAAGGGAAGCGTGCAATGAATAGATGTCTAGGGCAACTGGTATAAATTGCTGGCTAGACAGGTATTGCAAGGAACTTGGAATCCCATTCATTGATAACTGGGACATATTCTATGGCAAACGTGATATGTATGCAAGGGATGGGGTTCATCTCTCTGGGGCTGGAGTGGTTGCATTAGCCAATTCGATTGAGGGGGTTATTGATGACATGTGTAGGACTTTAAACTGATAGATTATAGAGGTATGGGTGTCTGTGAGAAACAAACAGGCTGCATTACTAGGGCTGAAGACAGTAGATATAACCAAGATACCTCAGGGATATGTTTAAAAGACAATATTCAAAATAAAGTTGCTAGTAAAGGCAAAGCAATTGATCAACAAACGAAGATAGTAGAGGGCAATGAGTGACTAGCTCCCTTGAGGTTTACTATACAAATAGTAGGGGTCTAAGAAATAAGATAGATGAGCTAAGATTACTTGCAAGTGCAGGTAATATAGAGATTATTGTTGTAACAGAGACCTGGTTCAACTTGAAAGATAAAGAAATGCCTTCTGAATGCAACTTACAGGATTATAAACTATTCCATACTGATAGGGACAACAGTAGGGGTGGTGGGGTGGCGATATGTCAGAGATAATTTAAATTGTTGTGTTAGACAAGATATAAGATTAGAAACATCGGACACAGAATCTGTTTTGCTACAGTTTCTCGTGGGTCGTAAAAAAAGTTAATTTTGGGTGTGATTTATAGGTCCCCAAACCTTGATGAGAGTGCAGTAAGCTGCTATGGGACGAAATTCATAAGGCATCTAGATATGAAAATATTGTGTTAATGGGAGATTTTAACTTTAGGGAAATTGATTGAAACAATGTGACAGGAATTCTTGAGTCTAGTGACTTTCTTGATACGATTCAGGATTGCTTTTTAAAACAGTTTGTGACAGAATCAGTGAGAGGAAGAAAACTGCTTGACTTGGTTCTTGCCAACAAAGAATCACTAATTAATAATCTTGATGTTAATGATGAGCTTGGGGAAAGCGATCACAAATAACTTAGTTTCAATATATCATGGAATTACCCAGATAACTGCAATCAAGTCTCTGTCCCACACTTCCACTGGCAGATTTCATGGGACTGAAAAATTACCTGGGTGGGCTAAATTGGGATGACCTGATGGGTCAGGTTGGTGGTGTTGGTTGCCAATACGACGTTTTTCAGAGCATAGTTCTAGCTGCCCAGACAAGTTTTGTTCCAAGTAGGGAAATTAGATCTAAAAAAAATGATCCCAAATGGATGAATATATATAAGCGTATCAAAAGAGGGGATGGGCAGTTAAGAAATCAATACATTCAGTTAAAGAGAGAAAAAAAGGAATAACAAAATCTAAAAGGGATTATGAGGCTAAGGTCGCAAGGGACTCGAAGACTAACCCAAAAGGGTTCTTTAAGGTATGCAGAAGTAAGATTAAGGACAAGATAGGCCCACTTAAGAGTAACTCAGGTTAAATCACTGGCAGTGATAAGGACATGTGTGAAATTTTCAATCCTTACATCCTCTCAGTTTTTACCCAGGAAGATACTAGTGAAATTCCAGAAATAATAAATTATGTAAAGCAGAACGATAAAAAACTAGGCACGATTGGAGTAACTAGTGACATGGTCCTCAGATAAATAGAGAAATTAAAACCTAACAAATCCCCAGGTCCTGATGAACTGTTAAAGGAATGTAAAGAGGAACTTAGCAAACTTTTGGCTAATCTTTTCAACATATCACTACAAACTGGCAGAGTGCCAGATAAGTGGAAAATGGTAAATGTAATACCTATTTACATGGCAGGTGACAGGTCCTTGGCTTCGAACTATAGACGAATAAACCTTACCTCTATAGTGGGAAAATTTATGGAATCAATAGTTGCCAAGGCAATTCATAACCATCTTGAAAGGCATAAACTGATTAATGAATCTCAACACGTTTTTACAAAGGGGCGTTCCTGTCTTACGAATGTACCAACTTTTTTTCACTAAGGTATTTGAGGAGGTAGATCATGGTAATGAATATGATATTGTGTATATGGACTTCAGTAAGGCTTTCGATAGAGTTCCACATCAGAGACTTTTGAGGAAACTTAAGACACACGGAATAGGAGGAGAATTTTTTTCCTGGGTAGAGGCATGGTTGGCAAATAGGCAGCAGAGAGTTTGCATAAATGGGGGGAAATTAGAATGAGGGTACGTCAGAAGCTGTGTTCCACAGGGGTCAGTGTTGGGCCCGTTGTTGTTCACAGTTTACATAAACGACATAGATGAGGGAATAAACAACGACACAAGCAAATTTGCTGATGACACCAAAATAGGCCATCCAATTCATTCTAATGAGGACATTAGAGCACTCCAGGATGATTTGAATAGACTGATGCAATGGTCGGAGAAGTAGCAGATGCAGTTTAATGTAGACAAATGCAAAGTTCTAAATGTTGGAAAGGATAATAACTATGCCACATATAAACTGAATAATGTAGATCTTAATGTTACTGATTGCAAAAAGGATTTAGGAGTTCTGGTTAGCAGTAATCTGAAACCAAGACAGCAGTGCACAAGCATTTGCAATAAAGCTAATAGAATTCTTGGCTTCATATCAAGAAGCATAAACAATAGAAATCCTCAGATTGTTCTTCAACTCTATATATATCTTTGGTTAGGCCTCATTTAGATTATGCTGCTCAGTTCTGGTCACCGTATTACAGAATGGATATAAATTTACTGGAAAACGTACAGAGGAGGATGACAAAGTTGATCCCATGTATCAGAAATCTTCCCTATGAGGATAGACTGAGGGACCTGAATCTGCACTCTCTAGCAAGGCATAGAATTAGGGGGGATATGATTGAGGTGTATAAATGGAAAGCAGGAATGAATAAAGGGGATGCAAATAGCGTGCTAAAAATATCTAGCCAAGACATGACTCGCAGCAATGGTTTAAAGCTGGAAAAAATCAGATTCATTAAGGATATAGGAAAGCGCCGGTTTGGTAATAGAGTTGTGGATGAGTGGAAAAAACTCCCGAGTACCGTCATAGACTCTAAGACGTTGTGTAGTTTTAAAAATAGATTGGATAAATACATGAGTGGGTGTAGGTGGGTGTGAGTTGGACCTGACCAGCTGGTGCTACTGGGTCAGAAGCCGTGCTCCTTCCTCAAGTGGAGGTGACCTGACTGGTTGGGTCATTGGTCTAAGCCGGGGGTTGACATGGACCTGCCCCGCATGGGCCAGTAAGCCTGCTTCAGCGTTCCTTCTTATGCTCTTATATATATATATATATATATATATATATATATATATATATATATATATATATATATATATATATATATATATATATATATATATATATATATATATATATATATATATATATATATATGTGTGTGTGTGTGTGTGTGTGTGTGTGTGTGTATATATATATATATATATATATATATATATATATATATATATATATATATATATATATATATATATATATATATATATCCAAATATAGGGAAGTACCACATTTATAGCTGGACTGGGGACCCTCATCCTCAGAGAAGACAATAAACGTACCTCAGGGAAAACTCAAGGTTCCCCCCGGAGCTGTTTGAATATTTTCTTCTTCTACCACCCCCTATATTTTATATTCTATGTGGACATTTACTAAAAAACCGAATACATTTACAGAAAAACACAAACATGAATACAATGGTACAATGTATTAAAGATCATAAATTTCCTCCAGCTCCACCGAAGCTGGACGGGAGCCAAGTATGCAGCAAGCATTTCCCCTCTGGATGGCCATGCTGAGGCGCTGGAACATGAAAGTGGCTGGCCTTGGGTCCCTGGTGGTGTCGATGAGTCTGGATCCCAATTCTTTAAGGAAATGTTGGGCATTTTTTCCCCATCATCCCAAGGTCTCTGATCCCAGTGGGACAAATTGATTCTGTTGGCTTATGTCCCTGTACTTGCTGATCTTGTACTCCTCCTTGTGGTCAGCAGCTCCTCCCTGTCACCCGACACTGTGCTGGATATAGGTGTCAGCCAGTGTGGACACACAGGTATAGTCCCATGCTTGCCATTCTTCCAAGGACAGATGGTGATCCCGTCGGGGTGGTTTGCTGGGTTGAGGGTATTGTTGGCTGCTAGTGATCGGGGCTCTCTCTCGGCCGGGCATCCAGCTGTAGCAAGGGTTCTCTTTATGATGTTGTTGACCTCATTGTGTCTTGCATGCCAGCCCTTGGTTTTGGAACAGTTAAGACCATGTAGACCGTATTGGTCTGCTTGCGCTTCGCCGCAAATACACATATATTCTGGGTGAATTGGGGCAGCAAGGTGCAGAGCCACTGCAATACGGAGGGTCTTAGGGTCGAGTCGCGTTCCCATTGTCGATATGGGAACTGTTTGGATGAAGTCTCTGGAGTGATGTGCGCTCACAACCTGGAAACGGGCTGTCTCCCTATCTGATGTTGCAGCCCTGAGCATGTTGGCAAGCACCTTATCAGCGATCGGGCCATCCCAGCTTGACTGTTTGTGAGCCAGTGCTGCACTAGGGTTAGGTGCTGGAGCAGCAAGAGTCTCCCATTCAGTGATTGCACTGGCATAGCTAGGGTCTTGTATTCCTGCTGAGTCACTGAGGTTATCAGGAAGAATTTGTCTTATCAACTCGTTTGATGCTATGGAAGAGGATAGGAAAGCTGGTAGAGCAATCTGGGAGGATCTGCGTACTCCTAGCCCCCAAGCCTGACCGGAAGTGAGGCTTGCAACCACTGTCCCTCTTCAAGAGAAAGATTCAATACACTCTCTAGCATGTTTTAAGGAGAGAGTCATATTCCTTGAGTTTTGGACTGCTGAAGGCTGGGGAGCATCTCAGAAAGTAGGTAAGTTTTGGGATTGACAGGCACCTGGTGAGTAGGTAGAAGGCATCATGTGTGTCAATGTCTTTCATCCTGCTTTCCATCGTCCGGAGGTCCTCTCTTCTATGTGCGGGTTATTTGTGTATCGTTCCAGTCACGGTATTGTGCCTTTTTTGGTTATTCGTCCAAAACTTCGTCACGAGCATCCTTATATTCACCACCAGATTTTTGGGTTATGTGGCTCTCCAGAATTTGGAAGCGGTGCCTACTGGGGACGGGTGGAACTGTTTGGTTTTGATGTGTTGGCTGGCACTTCATTTTCAAGCTTTATGCTAATTTTATAAATCATATATGATCCTCCAAAATGCTAATTTGGCTAAACGTGTTTACTCATATACAGATTTCATAAAGATCTATGGCATTAAAAATTTTTAAATTTTGGGGCAAAGCTCTGTGAGGGGATTCTCTGAAATGGCCAGTGTGGGGTGTGTTTCACCAACACCTGACAAGGCGAGGGGATGCTTCACCATCACCTGCCTCCTCACAAGGCAGGGGTGTGTCTCACCAACAGCTGTCTCCTGACAAGGCAAGGTTGTGTCTCACCTACACCTTCCTCCTGACAAGGAGAGTGGAGGGAAGCCAGGAGTCCCTGCACCTGATTACTGAGAAAAGTGCAGAGAGCAAGTGTTGTCCCCTCCCGTAACAAGGCCAGCCTCCTGAGGAAAAGTATGTGGGACATTTTCAAATTTACTACATATCTTTCAAGAAACAAGGTATGTCCATGCACTGCCAGGTAATTCTGCCACCCAGCTAGTACTTAAATATTATTTATTAATCAAATAAAGCGCTAAACCGGCAATGGCCATGCAGCACTGCGGGGCACAAAATAGTGCCAGGGTTATAAACAGCTAGGTGAAGAGGGTGTCAGAGATGAGGGGAGAAAAGGGCTGGAAGGGACGCTAGGGGCTATGTGTCAAAGTTTGTATAGTAAAGCAGTTGCTGACAAAAAGTCAAACACTGATCGTAAGTCAAAGGCAGGACCGTCCACAAGAAGGGAAGATAAGGTAAGAGCGGTAGGGCAGCGGCGTCAGTGGAGGTAAATCCTGCGAGCTGATAAACCGGACAATCCACAAGAAAGTGAATAACCGAAATAGGGACCATTCAAACCTCTCAGAGAGGAATAGGGTGTCGTTCCATGAGATACTTGTAGGTAAGGCGAGTATGGCCGATGCGGAGACTGGAGAGCGCAGTCTCCCGAGTATGGCAACGGTGGTACGAAAATGGCCACAAACGAAAAACGGTTTAATTAATAGAGTGCAATTTGTTGTGGTGCATGTCCGACCACCGTTGTTTCCAACGGTCCCGAAGAAGGGCAGAGATGACTTCAAAATAATCCCTGAATGAAATACCTCTATAGGAAACCGGAAGATCACGTGCCAGTGACCGCGCAGCAGCATCCACATGTTCATTGCCCTGTACATCGACGTGTCCAAGGGCACAACAGAAAATGACGTCTTTGTTTTTGCTAGCCACACGAAGCAACCAAAGGTGAACATGGAGGACCAATGGATGAGGGGAATGAAATTGTTTAATAGCCTGTAAAGCACTGAGGGAATCTGAAATGATCACAAATGTCGCAGGAAACATACATATAATATGGAGAAGCGCTATGAGGATGGCATACAACTCAGTGGTAAAAATTCTAGCTGAGTCTATCACATGACCTCAGACAACATCATCAGGGAACACCGCCACGAACCAATCACCGTCAGAAGATTTAGACCCATCTGTATAAACAGTGACGGCATGAACATGCAACCTGAAGTGATCAAGAAAAAGATAGCGAGAAGCAGCCGTAGGTACGAGAGCTTTGGCGTAGGGCAGTAGAGGAGAACAGACACGAACCATCGGAACCTCCCAAGGGGGAAGGGAAAAGACAGACGTTACATGAACACACAAGGAGAGATGAATGGAATGAGTGAGTATGAAGAGAAAACGGTCGGAGTAAGCAGGGGCTCCGAATAAATAACGGGCTTCTACTAACGTCTGTGACCAACCTATACGTAGAAGGAACATGAAGGTCACGAAAGCGGACAAAGTAATGAAGGCAATGAGCATCACGGCGATTGGCTAAAGAAGGAACATTCGCCTTAGCACAGAGGCTTTCAACAGGGTATCAACGAAAGGCACCAAGGCATAAACGTAGACCCTTATGATGAAAGGGATCTAACTAAGAAAGAGTTGTAGAAACCGCAGAATTGACTTGTTGGTCATAATCCAGCTTGGAAAAGACTAGGGTGGAATGCAAACAGAGGAAAGTCCGGCGATCTGCTCCCCATGAACGATGCGCAAGACTTTTAAGGAGATTCAGCCAACCATGGTAAGCTGCCTTTAAAGAGGAAATAAGAGGTTTCCATGTCAACCGGCGATCGAATACAAGGCCAAGAAATTTGACCGTATCACATTCTGGGATATGTGAGCTTTGTAAATACAATGGAATATCTGGGTCAAGAGGACGTCTAGTGAAGGTAAAGAAATGGATTTTCGCAATAGAAAATTTAAATCCATGAGAAATGGCCCAATGGGAAACACGGTCAATCGCATCCTGAAAGGAGGCGCTACCCGGCGACGGTCAGCGCCTGTGTGAACTATAGCAAAGTCATCCACATAAAGTGACCACCAAATATGCGGTGGAAGAACGGAAGGTAGACCATTTATAGCCAAGAGAAAAAGGGTAGTGCAAAGAACACAAACTTGTGGGACTCCCTTGGCCTGAACAAAGTCTGAGGAAAGCGAGGTGCCAACACAGACAAGAAAATGTCTTTCAGATAAGAAAGCAGCAAGGAATGTCGGTAGATTACCGGGGAGGCCTAAGAAGTGGACCTGAGCTAAGATGTTATACCTTCTCGAGATCAAAAAAGAAAGACTGCTAGGACGGAGTGTTTATTAGCAAAGGCATTTCGCACATACATATCTAAGTGGAGCAAAGGGTCCAAAGTAGAGTAGCCCTTGCAAAAGCCATACTGGCAAGGAGAAAGACTATTGTGAATCTCCAAATACCATATCAAACGTCTATTCAACAATTGTTCCCTCACCTTGCAGGCTACACTAGTCAGAGCAATAGTGAGAGGTTCGATCCCCGAAGTGCCTGGTTTGTGAAACGGTAATACAATGGCAGATTTCCATTGTTGAGGGAGAACCCCTCGCATCCAAACAAGATTAAAAAGATGCAAAAGGACTGTAGAATGCAGATGCTGTAGCATACGGATATGAATATCATCGGGCCCAGCTGCCGATGACTGGCAAGCGGAAAGCTTTGAGAGAGTAAAAGGTACGTTATATGGCTTCGTCCCATTAGAAGAGAAATCCAAGGGCGATTGCTCCCTGGCAGTCTTAGAAGCGAGAAACGAGGGACAGAGGTGAAGCCCTTGGAAGACACGGACAAGATAGTTCCCGATTTCCATGGTAACTTCAAGAGGTTCGGCAACACTAACACCAGCAACCCGCAAAAAGGGAGCTGAGTCCAGAGCGTACTTGCCACACAACTTCCATATCTTTTTCCAAACTGTACGCATAGGGGAAGTCGAGATTAAAGAAAAAACGTAGTTTTGCCAACAAATGCGTTTAGCGTCACGTATGATGCAGTGAGCGACTGCCCTTGCCCACTTAAAATCCATAAGACGATCTGCATTATATCGATAATGGCCCCATGCAGCACGTTTCAAATGCACTGTACAGGCACATGCAGGAGACCACCAAGGCACACATGTCTGAGAAAGGCTGCCTGAAGTTTGAGGAATAGAATGTGACGCTGCAGTCAAAACTAAGGTCGAAAACTGATGCACCAGCTCATCAGTAGAGGATGAAGGAGGGTCCCCACAAAAAGCGGTAAGATGAGAGTATATGTTCCAGTTCACTTGTCCAAATTGCCTATGGGGGCTACGAGGGGGTCGGGAATATGTAGTAAAAGTAAGAATAATAGAAAAGTGATCACTGTCGTGCAAATCCGGGAGAACAGACCAAGCGTAATCAAAAGCAATTAACAAGGCACAGATAGAAAGGTCGATGAAAGAGAGAGACTGAGTGCGAGAGTCAAAATAGGTGGAAGCACCCGTATTTAAAACATGAAGAGGATGAGAAGTGAAAATAGTCTAACTGATCACCACAAGAGTCACAGTGGGACCCTCTCCAAAGATGACGATGAGTGTTTAAATCACCTAACAACAAGATAGGCGGCGACAGAGAAGAGATCAAGAATGCAACATCCAAGATACAGAATGCACGGGAAGGGGAGAGATGTAGAGAGCAAACTGTATACCACCTGTGCAAATAAATACGGGCTGCAGTATAATGCAGCTGAGAATGAACAAAGACCTGTTGAAACGGTATACCAACGTGCACAAGAAGTGCACTCTCATTAAAAGTTCATCAGAGAAGGGATCAGAAGAATGCAACAGCACATAGCCTGAAACGGGATGGATAACCGCTGAACGAACTTTAGGCTATTGTAACCCGACACATACTGGGGAAAAACTGGGAGAGCAGCACCTGGAGCTCTCCCTAATTATCCCTGAGGCCATGAATATTCCACTGTAAATAAGTCATTATTCATAAAGATAGGTATGCTAACAATGAGAGGCGATAAAATCTACGAGCTAGTATGGTCAGTGACGTCAATGTGTGGAGGCAATGGAAAGCGTGTAAGCAAGGAGAAATCGGAATGCTGTGAAGGAAAAGATTGCTGCGAGGGTTGTGAAAAATAAGAAGGAGCATAAGGAGGCACACTGGTGTCCATCGAGGGTTTCGTCGCCGCAATATAGTCAGAGACAGCATCAAGTGTTTCAACGGAAAAGGAAGATGCCGATACCATGACTTCAGAGTCAGGTAAGGTAGAGCAAGTAGAGATCGGGGAGACTATGGAGGGAGCCAAAGAGGTGCTGGCGAGGACAGAAGAGTCCTGCGATGGAGCAGGAGAGGAAGGAGGCTGAAAGGGGACCTGGGAAGAAGTTTGAGGGGGGGGGAGCAGGAGATGCGTGGACCAAACGAGGGGGGTGAACCTCCACCTTCATGTGAGAATTAGAAAGGGGGGTGAGAACTAGGTATCGAGGCCGAAAAGGAGAACTGTTGGGAATTGTAAGCACCAGAGGAATACGAAGAGTCTTGGGCTTAGGAGACAGGTTCAACATCGCAGGTGATAGGCGCGAAGAAGGTGCAGGTGTGTGAGGCCTTGCAGACTAAGAAACTAACGGGCGAGATGAAGAAGTAGAAGTAGGAAGAGGTAAAGAGGTGGGGGTTTCAGAGGGTAAAACCACAAAAGAATTAGAGATAGGGGTGACCCTGGAAGACATGGCACCAAAGGAGCTGGTAAGTTGGGGAACTACCAAGGTTGGAGGTCTCCTAGCGACTCTAGAATAAGGAACAAGAGGAAGATTCCCCTGAAGGCTGAGCCGAGAGACAGCCATAGAATAAGTAAGGCCTTCATTCTCCTGAAGACAACGGATTTCACATTCATTAATGCAAAACTGACATTGGAAGGAAAAGAAGGATTAGTTTCATTGAAATTAAGACAAGTGGGTTGAAGACTGCAAGATGTATCGGCATGATCCGTGGCACCGCAGACCGGGCACTCCACCGCAGACCTGAAGTATTTAGCAGGATGTCCGAAGTTTCGACACTGTCTGGGTACTGGGATCAGTTTACGGACCCCTAGGCGATGTCGGGCGATATAAACGGAGGACGGGAGTTCACAGCAGTCAAAGGTTAAGCATGCAATGTTACTGGGAAAGTGCCTCTGCCTACGAGCAGGCAAAACATATGTATCCACTTTGAGAATGGGAAGGTTCTGAAGGGCTAATTGCTCTAAAATATCGTCACCGCAAGACAGAAAATCACGCTGAGCAATGGTACATGGTAAGACCACCGTACCACTGCAAGAATTGAGAGTAGTGTGCTTGTGAACTGTGAGTCTGCATTCTGAACTGTAACAACGTGTGCACCGTCGATGGAGTCACGTGTCAACGTGTCGTAAAAGAGCTTTACCAATTTGGTCCACTGTGTACTTGTAAACATGGTGCATAAAGGAAGTGGGTGTCATATAGATTGTTTCTGGGTGGAATGAGTAGAAATCGAAGAATCATCGTCAGCAAATGATCTGGAATGTTTAGGCGTAAGACCTCGAGTGGCCCGACCTGAGGCAGGTGGGCGATCTGAAAATCGTTTTACCGCATTTGGGGAAACCGGACACATATTAAAGATGTGCAAGAGGCAGAAGCACTAGAAGAAATGCGCAGAGTCTTGGTATCTGGAGCAGGTTACAAAGTATCACCAGCAGGAGGCACTGAGGTATGAGAAAAATCTGGAAAATGAAGCCGGGTCAGAACAGGATGCAGTAACATAAAGGGGCCTGGGAGGAGGGGGTCTTGGAACAAAGACGTCGTGATGGTGGTACTTCTTTCTTATTATATTTTAAAGAAAAAAAAGGAAAAAAAAGAAGAGGGACTGCGGAGGGGACAGTTACTAGAAGATATGAAAGGGCTGTCAGTTCCCCCTCTCATCCAAGAGGACCTCGAGACCGCCAGCAGTGCAAATGTAGCGTGGAACCCATGTCATACCCTGCTCTTCATGCCAGTAAACCAGCGCTCCGAGATAGCAATCTCACATCTACCGAGTCACCTCGGTGGACAAAAGAGAGGGGAGTCGGATACCCACCACAATGTATACCTCCTTCAGCTGCTACCTCTCAGAACCGATAGGCAGACTGTGGAGATACACCCATCACCTGCAGGACACCGTGCCCCACCTCCTGGAAATCCGGGAAGGGAGCAGGACACCTCCAGATGATCCAGACTCCATGGCAAACTACACCAATCCCGAGAAACCCCACGGAGCAGGATGAACCCCGGCACACTTCCCCTACCTAGAAACCGGAATGCCAGAGGGGAGGACTCCAGAAGCCACAAACGGGAGGGGAAAAAGGGAGGGATGGGAGGGGTCGGGAGGAAAGGGAAAGGGAGGATGGGGAGGATGGGATAGGAAAAGGGGGATGAGGGGTAATTAGGTTTGGTCTGAGGAAGGAGACCAAAAAGTCTAATTCCTCAGACCAAGAGCCTCTTCGCCGTGCCAAGGAGCCGCCCTTCAAGAGGTAGTACTTAAATAAAAACTTAAATATTAAGAAGAAACTATTATTTAGGCAAGGTTTTACGCTGTCAAAAACATAAGTTATAAAAAAGCTCCACTTCCAGCGAAACGTCGTCCAACTTAGAATTTGCTCTGTATGTTTGTGTATTTGTCGACATGGTAATGAGACAAAAGCATTTATATGAGCTTTATTGGCGACATTGTGCCCACACACTGGGTTATACATGTCGCACATATGTCTTTGTCGACGCCTGTTTTCTCTAAATGACGAAGTGTCAACAGTAGTGAATAAATGACACGTTGCTGAACTTGACTAACAAGTCGTGACTTCATTATGCTCAGCAGAGAATAACATAGAACTTGATATGGCTCTACACAGAGCAAAAAGGGACTCGACTAAATTTTACACAAAGCTAAATGTGACTGGATGATGCTCAACATAGAGTGAAACATGAATTGATAAGGATTTACACTGAGCAAATCGCTGTCCCAAAATAAGCTTGCTCTGTAAATTATTTCTTTTCACCACAGCACATGCTCATCCACATTGCTGCCTCCGACCTTGCCTGGTATTGATGCAGCGCTCCTTTTTCTCCCTCCAACACTCTCTCACCTCTTCTTCCTATCTCTGTTTCCCACTTCTTCCTTTCACCTCTCCCTCCCATCTCTACATCTGACGCTAAGAAACAGTTGGACAAGCATTTTTGGAAATGAATTAAAGCAAGAATCAGCCTCTCTATACGTTATCCTTAATGTTGGCAACTAGTTTAGGTATTGAGTTGGTTGTGTCTACTGTAGGTTCAGGAGACTTAGGTATCCTGCATGGGAAGCTTTCCCTGACATTCCAACATTGCAATATTTTGAATTAGTAAATGCCCTATACAGTAGTAGAGAAATTAAAGCACCTCCAAATTTCTCTATGAAACCTTACTCTCACTATCTTACTATAGAAAGGTGCTACACACTTCTTCACATCGTCTTGGGGCAGGAAATTATCCACTAAGGTAGCATACATCCCATAAGTTTTTGTTATTACTCTTTCCCGAGTTCTAAGACTTCCATTCCTCGAGGACTTTTTTCTGTAATTTAAAAACAGTCTGAGATCACATGACATATTTTGTTACTCAGTTTAATGATTCAAATGTTTTACCTGTGACTTTTAATTATTGAAACGTGTCATTTGATTACAATTAATATCACCTGACAAGTTTTTTTTCTGATACTCTCTGTCTCCAGAGAATTGTCGTGAAGAAAAGTCAGTTATTCACTCTTTCTGCTTATTCATTTGAAATGTGTCTGCTAGTTTAGCTGTTTCATCTAGAGACACCAGAGTTTAATCTTCAAGAAAGGCACGACATCTGGAGTAACATATTTTAAAAAGTTGTCCAATAACACCAGTTGAACGAGTTTACAATAGTTTGCCACTCCCGTTACTTTATAGCATATAGTAAAGGTTCTCGACTGTTTGTAATCCAAATCCATGTGTGTTTGCGCCGATCGTTGATTATTAAACAAATTCATGTTGGTACTTTGCCGGTGAATACACTGATAGGGCCCAAATACAGTTCATTGATTCACATCATATTCCCGAGCTTTTCAAAGGAAGGTTGTGTGAACAAGTGCGGCTCATTACTGAAATGGCCATTTTCAAGTTGAAGCCACATTTTCAAGAGAGTCGAAAATGTGGCTTTAAGTTGAAGCCAAAGCGTCTAACTCTCGCTGGCGTAATCAAATACCAAACAATAATAACGATACTCTTCGACTAGTTTTAAACAGTTTAAATATTCACCCAATATCACGAAGATAAGGATATCCAAAGAGCCTGCGTACTAAGTCGTGCTATGAACCAGTGTTAAACACTATCAAGAAACAATCAATGAGGAACAGAGTAAATTCAATAGAATCGTATAGGTTAACATACGTGACCACCCCCAAAATTTATGTACAAATATAAACAACTATAGACAGAGTTCAGAGAATTTAAATCTAACAGTAAGTAGTTTCATAAAGCGTTAGACACGATACTCTTGCTACTGCAGATGTCACATACCTATTTAAAAAACAAATCTCATATGATGTTAGCCAACCACAAGCCGGAGTGGGATTGACGGTCTTAGGCGCTCCTACATGCAAGGAAACCTCACCCAGGATACCAACCCTTCTTCTGAAACGTCCAGCAGCCCCAGCACCTAGTTAGCACCCCACACCAGGACGGTACACTCATCCTGGCCAGCAATAACTAACCCTTCCCGAGAATGACTGACATTCAGGAAAATGGTTTTGTATGGTGTTTGTGGAATGCAGGATGAATACTTCTTACCAGAGAGCTGGAGCAGCTGTACCTGCCTAATACACTCAGTGTATGCCATAAGATAGTTGTTAATTCTCTATCTGCCTATCTATCCATTTATCTTTATATCTCCAGCTGTTCCACCAGCCATCCATCCCTCTCCCTCAGCCTCGTTGCTCTCTGTCTCCCTCCTTCGCTACAGTGCACTTCAGGTGTTATGTGTTTGCACCGTTAGGTTGAATATTAAACTCAAAGTAGTGGTTAAGACCTTTTTTCACACGGAGGCTAATACCATTTTTCTTGAGAGGGATTTAATGATATTTTTCCCCGTCGGTGAGAGGCTGTAAGTAATCCTTGCCCCCTCCCCCCAGCCCCCAGCCCCCAACCTCCCTCCCTCCCTCCCTCCATTCCTCTCTCTCTCTCTCTCTCTCTCTCTCTCTCTCTCTCTCTCTCCTTTTACATACTCTTCATCCCTCTCTTTTTCCCAAATCTCACTTTCTTCCTCTCATTCTCCTCCTTTTCCTCTTTGCCTCCTCCTCCTCCTTCTCCTCCATCACAGTGTGGGGCGACAGGAAGGAGCTGCTGACCGCAGGGAGGAGTACAAGATCAGCAAGTACAGGGACATAAGCCAACAGTATCAATTTGTCCCAGTGGGATCAGAGATCTTGGGATCATGGGGAAAAAATGCCACACGTTTCCTCAAAGAATTGGGTTCCAGACTCATCGACACCACCAGGGACCCAAGGGCAGCCACTATCATGTTCCAGCGCCTCAGCGTGGCCATCCAGAGGGGAAATGCTTGCTGCATACTTGGCTCGCGTCCGGCTTCTGAGGAGCTGGAGGAAGTCCATAACCTTTGATATATTGTACCAATGTATTCATGTTTGTGTTTTCTGTCAATGTATTCTGTCTATTAATAAAATTCCCATACAGCTCAAAAATGTAGGGGGTGGTAGGAGAAGAAAATATTCAAATAGCTCAGCGGAGAACCTTCATTTTCCCTGAGGTACGTTTATTGTCTTCTCTGAGGCTGAGGCTCCCCAGTCCAGTTCTAGAAGTGGTACCTCCATATATATATATATATATATATATATATATATATATATATATATATATATATATATATATATATATATATATATATATATACATATATATATATACATATATATATATACATATATATATATCACACTGGCCGATTCCCACCAAGGCAGGGTGGCCCGAAAAAGAAAAACTTTCACCATCATTCACTCCATCACTGTCTTGCCAGAAGGGTGCTTTACACTACAGTTTTTAAACTGCAACATTAACACCCCTCCTTCAGAGTGCAGGCACTGTACTTCCCATCTCCAGGACTCAAGTCCGGCCTGCCGGTTTCCCTGAATCCCTTCATAAATGTTACTTTGCTCACACTCCAACAGCACGTCAAGTATTAAAAACCATTTGTCTCCATTCGCTCCTATCAAACACGCTCACGCATGCCTGCTGGAAGTCCAAGCCCCTCGCACACAAAACCTCCTTTACCCCCTCCCTCCAACCTTTCCTAGGCCGACCCCTACCCCGCCTTCCTTCCACTACAGACTGATACACTCTTGAAGTCATTCTGTTTCGCTCCATTCTCTCTACATGTCCGAACCACCTCAACAACCCTTCCTCAGCCCTGTGGACAACAGTTTTGGTAATCCCGCACCTCCTCCTAACTTCCAAACTACGAATTCTCTGCATTATATTCACACCACACATTGCCCTCAGACATGACATCTCCACTGCCTCCAGCCTTCTCCTCGCTGCAACATTCATCACCCATGCTTCACACCCATATAAGAGCATTGGTAAAACTATACTCTCATACATTCCCCTCTTTGCCTCCAAGGACAAAGTTCTTTGTCTCCACAGACTCCTAAGTGCACAACTCACTCTTTTTCCCTCATCAATTCTATGATTCATCTCATCTTTCATAGACCCATCTGCTGACACGTCCACTCCCAAATATCTGAATACGTTCACCTCCTCCATACTCTCTCCCTCCAATCTGATATTCAATCTTTCATCACCTAATCTTTTTGTTATCCTCATAACCTTACTCTTTCCTGTATTCACCTTTAATTTTCTTCTTTTGCACACCCTACCAAATTCATCCACCAATCTCTGCAACTTCTCTTCAGAATCTCCCAAGAGCACAGTGTCATCAGCAAAGAGCAGCTGTGACAACTCCCACTTTGTGTGTGATTCTTTATCTTTTAACTCCACGCCTCTTGCCAAGACCCTCGCATTTACTTCTATTACAACCCCATCTATAAATATATTAAACAACCACGGTGACATCACACATCCTTGTCTAAGGCCTACTTTTACTGGGAAAAAATTTCCCTCTTTCCTACATACTCTAACTTGAGCCTCACTATCCTCGTAAAAACTCTTCACTGCTTTCAGTAACCTACCTCCTACACCATACACTTGCAACATCTGCCACATTGCCCCCCTATCCACCCTGTCATACGCCTTTTCCAAATCCATAAATGCCACAAAGACATCTAAATACTGTTCACTTATATGTTTCACTGTAAACACCTGGTCCACACACCCCCTACCTTTCCTAAAGCCTCCTTGTTCATCTGCTATCCTATTTTCCGTCTTACTCTTAATTCTTTCAATTATAACTCTACCATACACTTTACCAGGTATACTCAACAGACTTATCCCCCTATAATTTTTGCACTCTCTTTTATCCCCTTTGCCTTTATACAAAGGAACTATGCATGCTCTCTGCCAATCCCTAGGTACCTTACCCTCTTCCATACATTTATTAAATAATTGCACCAACCACTCCAAAACTATATCCCCACCTGCTTTTAACATTTCTATCTTTATCCCATCAATCCCAGCTGCCTTACCCCCTTTCATTTTACCTACTGCCTCACGAACTTCCCCCACACTCACAACTGGCTCTTCCTCACTCCTACAAGATGTTATTCCTCCTTGCCCTATACACGAAATCACAGCTTCCCTATCTTCATCAACATTTAACAATTCCTCAAAATATTCCCTCCATCTTCCCAATACCTCTAACTCTCCATTTAATAACTCTCCTCTCCTATTTTTAACTGACAAATCCATTTGTTCTCTCTCTCTCTCTCTCTCTCTCTCTCTCTCTCTCTCTCTCTATATATATATATATATATATATATATATATATATATATATATATATATATATATATATATATATATATATATATATATATATATATATATTGGCGATCTTGACTTAAAGAGTAGATATCGTGTCCGAATAAACCGGGAGAAAATGTTTATTTGCAATAAATCTGCAAAAAAGAAATCATAGCAGAACGGGAACAAAAACATGTTTATTAATGTTAATGAATGCTAAATAAATTCAAAGTTACCTTAGATAAGTTTAGAAGGACGACGCTAAATTAAATTGCGTTTCTTACAACAAGGTTAAGCGAGGTGCAAAATTTTCCTTACGTCTTTTTACTTGAAAAATTATCAATAAATGCATACATGAAAATTTTAGAAAGGAATATTTATATAGCTAGTTCTGCTTAATTGACTAATTTGTCTTGTTTGGCAGGACATAAATGTACACGCACAAACACACACACACACACACACACACACATATACACACACAAAAAAAAAAACACAAAGAATCCATATTTAGCTTTAAGAAGAGGTACGATAAACTCGTGGAGCAGGGAGAGAGAGAGGACCTAATAGTGACCAGCGAAGACGCGGGGCCAAGAGCTTTGAATTGACCCCTGCAATCACATATAGGTGAGTACACACAAACACACACACACAAACATACACATGGAGAAGATTATCAGAAGGAAAGTAATAAAGTACGTAGAGAGGAGTGGCTTTATACATGACAACTAACACGACTTAACGGATGGGGAGAGAGAGATGGGAAGATTGTATATTCTTAGACTGTAAGAAGGTTTTGCACACAGTGCCGCACAAGACACTGATATAAAGCCTAGAGGAGGAAACATGAGAAACAGTAAAGTCATAAGTGTCTCTGCTCGCAGATGACATGAAACTAATGAGAAGAATACAAGTAGACGAAGACCAGGAAAAGCTACAGAGATATCTGAAGAGGCTGCCTGCATGACTGGAGTGATTAATGTTCCTGCAGTTTGCACTACCAGTTGCAAAGATATGAAGCATGGGGAAGAACTAGTAATACCTCTGACGGAGTACAGGCTCGTGGGTCAAAGGCTTCACACTTCACTCAAGGAAAAGGCCTTTGGGGTGAGTATCATACCGAGCACATTCACTGAGGCGCACAAAAACTGTTGTAGCACATGCGCGTCTGGTTTTTCACGACATTCACGACAGTGTAAACCGTGTACGTCAAGCCCATACTGGAGGATGCAGCACCAGTATGGAACCCACACCTAGTAAAGCGTATCAAGTACTTAGAGAAAGGGCAGAGGTTTACAATAAGACTAGTCCCGGAGCCAAGGGATATGACTTTTGAGGAGAGGTTAAGGAAACTCGACCTGATGATACTGAAGGACGGAACTAGGAAGGATATGATAACGACGTACAAAATACCGAGAGGAATTAACAGGGAGAAAAGAGAGAGAAAGTTTCAGAGGTGTGAAACAGGAACAAGAGGAAGCAACTGGAAGTTAAAAACTCAGATGAGTCACAGGGATGATAGGAAAGGTCGAACTGATGTTCGACCTTTACAACCACATACAGGTGAGTACATATAGATGAGTTCACACACACACACACACACACACACACACACACACACACACACACACACATACACATACACATACACACACACACACACACACACACACACACACACACACACACACACACACACACACATACATACATACATACATACATACACACACACACACACACACACACACACACACACACACACACACACACACACACACACACACACACACACACACACACACACGGCTGCAACATATGGGCGCCTAGCAAACCTCAGAACAGCATTCCGACATCTTAATAAGGAATCGTTCAGGACCCTGTACACCGTGTACGTTAGGCCCATATTAGAGTATGCGGCACCAGTCTGGAACCCACACCTAGCCAAGCACGTAAAGAAACTAGAGAAAGTGCAAAGGTTTGCAACAAGACTAGTCCCAGAGCTAAGAGGTATGTCCTACGAGGAGAGGTTAAGGGAAATCAACCTGACGACACTGGAGGACAGGAGAGATAGGGGGGACATGATAACGACATACAAAATACTGAGAGGAATTGACAAGGTGGACAAAGACAGGATGTTCCAGAGATTGGACACAGTAACAAGGGGACACAGCTGGAAGTTGAAGACACAGATGAATCACAGGGATGTTAGGAAGTATTTTTTCAGCCACAGAGTAGTCAGTAAGTAGAATAGTTTGGGAAGCACACACACACACACACACACACACACACACACACACACACACACACACACACACACACATATATATATATATATATATATATATATATATATATATATATATATATATATATATATATATATATATATATATATTTATATATATATATATATATATACTATGACTGAGTGAATGTTATTAATGTGTCTTATTTAAAGGGTTACCCTGGTTACCACCTTTTCCCACTCTAGTAAGCTCCTCCTCTACACACTCTTTTATCCCTATCATTATCAATTCCTCCATGACGCAGATTACTTCCTGGAATAATATTCATTGGTTGTTTAGGTGTTGGAGTCTTGGCATCACACGGAGCGGTCCATCATGTGTCTTGCAGTGTATTATCCATATGTAAATATAACTTACTAAACTTATGGTCCAGCGAAGTTAAAACAGAAAATTATGTAAGTTTGTCCTTGCGTCTATTTTGAAGTCAAAGTACTGAACAAACAAGGAAAATATATGTTATACACAGTTCATGTTGTGAAAGGAAAGAGAGAGTGAGAGGAGAGGAGAGAGAGAGAGAGAGAGAGAGAGAGAGAGAGAGAGAGAGAGAGAGAGAGAGAGAGAGAGAGAGAGAGAGAGATATAGAGAGAGAGAGACCCCACCCCACCCACGATACCACCACCCACTCTCTCTCTCCTGTGAACTTCATTGCAAACCTACAAGCCTCCTCTGGGATGACTTCACATCGCAAAATAGCAAGAATATCTACGCTATCTGGCTATTGTCCCAGTAGTTACTGCAGTGTTTGTGGGTATACCACAAGGGACAAAATTCTTCTTAGATGTAAGGAGCCTATTTGTTCCAACTACTGCCACACAGATTGCATTCCAGAAGAAGAATTTTGTTCCAGCCAGGTTGAAAATTTCAGAAAATTGAAGGATATCCATAATCCTGTGGTATATGTGGATACAAGCCTGGAGCTACAGGAGGAAGGTTCAGAAGCCCTACCTCAGGGACTTCAGTCCAAAGATCAAGACTGCCCTCTTGGGCTGTGTTGTAAAATTGCAGCTAAGATAATCCATCACAGAGAAGCACTTCATGAGCTCCTCAAGTCTTTAGATAACCTCCAAGCTATTGTAGAAGGCCAGTGCAAGCCTACATCAAGTGACGTAAGCTGCTCAGCTGATGGTGACACTATTGACAAAGACTGGAAGTCCCACACTGAGCTTAACTCAGGGGTAAATAACTGGTGGAATTCTGTCATCGCTAAGGTCCCACAGACTGACAGAGTTCAAAACACTACCTTTGGGAATTCTAACACAATTCCTTTGACCACCACAGAGGGAACAAATCCTCTTGCCAGCAACGAAGGAAGCCTTGGATCTGTTAATTCTCCTACACCTTACATCTCTGCTTCAGCCACAGCCAGTCCACTAGACAGTGCACATACCATCTCTGATCCTACACCTGTCAGCACACATGCCGACACTATTCCAGAATCTGGCAGCAGTGCTTCATCGGGAAGTTCTGAGTCAGGAGTTTCTCCACCAGAGATTGGTGCAGTTAATAATCAGGGAACTATCACTGCACCTGATCACCTACTGCGCCAAAGTACGAACAGCAGGGACACATCTGTCAGAACTGGTAGAGGACGGGGTAGAGGACGTGGAAGAGGACGTGGAGGAGGAAGACATCTACAACCGTCTCACCCTCCACTAACACAGTTCCAGCGGCAGAACCTGATGACAAATCTGCAAAACACAGGAGGTGCAACAAATCATAGTCCACCCTCCGAGGCACCTAGGCTGTGCTCTCGCAGTCACCGGAAGGGGCACACCCCCCAACAACTGCCTGCGAGATACCAGGTGCAATTACTGCTACAAGAAAGGGCATCAGGAGGACCAGTGTCGGAAGAAAGAGGAACTTGACAGACAGGACCACCTATTTAGAGACCTGTTCTCAGAACAAACCAGCAGGATCTCTGAATTGGTGAACACTCTCACACGTCACCCACTCAGCTACTCCTATCTCAGCCCAGCAGGTGGTACTGTGCCTTATACAGGACCACAGACCTACATCCTTGCAGCTGCCTCAGTACCCTACCTCTCTCAAGGACAGGCACCTTAAATGCCCTACACACCCACCGCCTCAAGCTGACCACATCATGACGAGCCAGTCTATCAGCATCCTGTCGGCCAACATTAGAGGCTTCATTGCTAATGTTGGAGAGCTCACACATAGTTTCGTGAACTCTCGACGTCCCGACATGATAGCTGTTGTTGAAACAATTTTGGATGACAGGACTCCAGAAAATTTTGCAAGATTTGCTGGCTACACCTCATGGATGAGAAGAGACAGGCAAGGGCAAGGAGGAGGTGTTGCTGTGTGCTTCTCTAAAAGTGTTCATGCCCAGCACATTGATGTTGCCATCCCTACTCATCTTGAAATGATGTTCTTCAAGCTCTGTATAAACACTAGTACCTCTGTACTACCATGTGCAATGTACAGACCTCAGTGGCAACATGCAGACCCCATCAACTTCCTAATGGAAAATATTGACTCTTCTGCTATAACACAACTGTAAACATATCATAATTGTTGGTGGCCTCAACCAACACCTTATACAGAGGGACTTTGATGACCTTCTTGCAGTATTTCACATGAGAAACTTTGTTGATTTCCCTACTCACATCTCTGGCTCCTCCCTTGACCCAGTAGTGAGTGATCTAGCAGAAGTTTTAGTCACTTGTCAACCCCTCGGCTACGTTGGATCGTCTGACCACAAGGCTGTTTTTACGACACTTAAGATCCCAACAGAACGAGGTGAGGCGTCCACACGCACAACCTGGCTATGGGAAAGAGGTAATTGGCCAGCCCTTTGCTCTGAGCTCGCCACCACCGATTGGAATGCTCTTCTCCAAGGGGATGTTGACAACCAAGTGAAAGCCTTCACTGGACACATCCTTAATCTACAACAAGAACACATTCCTCACTGGCAATATGTGACGAAGCCTACAGATCAGCCTTGGTTTGGCTTTCGTTGTAGAGAGGTTGCTACTGCTAAGTACAAAGCATGGCGAAGGTATAAGAGACATCCTACCGCCTATAACAGGAACTTGCACAGGGAAGCCTGTAGGCATATGGGTGATGTTCAAAAGTGGGCCATTGCTAAATGGGAGGTGGATACTAAAAGAAAGCTGGCATCAGGTAGGGTAGGCTCCAGAACCTGGTGGTCCCTGGTCAAGGACAGACAATGTTATCTGCCTGATGAACTCATTCCACCTCTAAATCGACAGGATGGGACCACCTCTACTAGTAATCAAGAGAAGGCAGACCTCTTTGCTGAACACTTTGCTACCAAAATGCTAGTTCCTGATCCAGCAAGGGACCCTCCTTGGCTAGCTGCAAGAACTGTGTCAAAACTGTCAGTGGTGACAATAAGGCAGGAGGAGGTGCATTTCCTTCTTAAATCGCATGACCAAGAAAAGGTTGCGGGCCCAGACAAGTTGAGCCCAAGATTGCTGAGAAGATGTGCAGACCAGCTAGCAGCCCCTCTAACTCGCATCTTTCAGCACTGCCTAGTACAGTGTAAATGGCCCTCTCTGAGGAAAGAGGCAAATGTAATCCCTGTTCACAAAAAGAAGAGCAGAGCAGAAATCAGCAACTACAGACCAGTGTCACTCCTGTCAATCACTGGTAAGATCCTTGAGACAATAATCTCAAGACAAATGACAGAGTTTTTTGACTACAACTCACTACTTTGTGATCGTCAATATGGCTTCAGGAAAGGTTACTCTGCTGCTGATCTGTTGTTAAACCTCTCCACTAAGTGGCACCACCTTGAGTATGCTCCACTTTCTTGGTTTGCCTGCCCCCCCCCCCCTCTCATCTGCGACTGCTTGACAGAGTGGAGAACAGAGCAAAACGTCTCATCTCTCGCCTGGACCCATCCTGGATAGATCTGTCATTTCAGCAGAGACTTCAACACAGGAGGGATGTGGGTGGCCTTACTGTTATGTATAAGGCCAATATTGTCAAAGTGCCACACTTGGATCCACTTCGAGGACAGCGTGAAACAAGCTTTTATGCCTATTACAACCCAGGAGTCCAAATGGCCTGTTATCCTGGGTGTAAAGGGAGCAAAATAAACACAGCAGAAAAAGTTTAGACTTATATTATCCTTCACCAGCAATATGTACACTGTGTACAGTGATAAGTATAGTGCACTCCACGGTAAGCAAGGCAGAATAGAAGCCAGAAGAGAGCAGACCGTGCTTCAACCAGCTCTAGAATGGGAATGACAAGGGCAGACAAGAGAGTGGTACCCACATAACCTCTGCGATTGCCAAAACCATCTTCTTATTGGCTGGAACCTGGTCACTAGTTGAACGACGGAGCCCCATCGTCAACTCCCGGTAACCTGGTTCGCTGGTTGGGGGAGATAGCCTGTAAATGAGGGTGTGTACATGCGCCAAATAAAGGTTACGTACTCTTTGCATGCCACAATACCACAAGACGGGCAGAAAGCAGCAACTTCACTCTGGCTGTACCCTTCTCCAGAACATCACTCCATCTGAGATCATATATACCCAGGATGACTCGAGTATGGAACACATTCGGACAGCATAATGATGTCAACGAGATAAAGTCAGTTGATGAAATGAAAGTGCTGGCCCACAGATGGCTCCAACTTCATCCTGTTCCCTACTTGTATGTCTCATAACAATAAAAATGCTTTCAAATGAGCTGATGTAGGTAACAGCTCTTAGCTTGCCAACAAAGTTAGGAATCCTTAACCTGTAAAAAGCTTGTCAATAAAACTAGGGATCCTTAACCTTGTCAAACCCTGTGTAAAAAAAAAAAAAAAGATCCTTGAGACAATAATCTCAAGACAAATGACAGAGTTTTTTGACTACCACTCACTACTTTGTGATCGTCAATATGGCTTCAGGAAAGGTTACTCTGCTGCTGATCTGTTGTTAAACCTCTCCACTAAGTGGCACCAGTCACTGGATGAATCCAAAGTCAGCTGTGTGGTAGCACTGGACATTGCTGGCGCTTTCGACCGGGTGTGGCACCAGGGCCTCTTAGCAAAACTTCAAGCACTGGGAATTGCAGGCTCTACGCCATGTCTCCTCAGTGATTACCTTCATGGTAGATCTCTAAGTGTAGTTCTCAATGGAACGGAATCAGCAAGACATCCTATTGGGGCAAGTGTTCCACAAGGAAGCGTGCAGGGTCCATTGTTATGGAATGTCTACTTCAACGACCTTCTTCATCTCATCCCAGAATCGCATGCATATGCAGACGACTGTACACTGACATTCACTTATCCAAGAGAAGAAATGCCAGCTGCTCTAAGCTACATCAATCACCAGCTGAGAGCTATATCAGCTTGGGGAAATAGATGGCAAGTAACATTTGCACCTGAGAAAACGCAAATGATGATCGTCTCTAGGCACCATGATGGTAATGCTGGTGCAGTAGTAAGGATGAATGGGAGGATGTTGGCACCTGGAGAAGAAGTTGATATCCTTGGGGTGAAATTTGACTCCAAACTAACCATGAAGAACCATGTTGTAAATCTTGCAAACAAGGCAGCCAGGAAGCTTACAGCACTTCGCCGTATCTCCCATCTGCTTGACAGTAGGGGTTGCAAGATCCTGTACGAGGCACAAGTACGCTCGCACCTTGAGTATGCTCCACTTTCTTGGTTTGCCTACCCCCCCTGTCATCTGCGACTGCTTGACAGAGTAGAGAACAGAGCAAGACGTCTCATCTCTCGCCTGGACCCATCCTGGATAGATCTGTCATTTCAGCAGAGCCTTCAACATAGGAGGGATGTGGGTGGCCTTACTGTTATACAAGGCCAATATTGTCAAAACACCACATTTGGATCAACTTCGAGGACAGCGTGAAACAAGCTTTTATGCCACAAGACGGGCAGAAAGCAGCAACTTCACTCTGGCTGTACCCTTCTCCAGAACATCACTCCATCTGAGATCATACATACCCAGGATGACTCGAGTATGGAACACATTCGTACAGAATAATGATGTCAACGAGATAAATTCAGTTGATCAAATGAAAATGCTGGCCCACAGATGGCTCCAACTTCATCCTGTTTCCTACTTGTATGTCTCATAACAATAAAAATGCTTTCAAATGAGCTGATGTAGGTAACAGCTCTTAGCTTGCCAATAAAGTTAGGAATCCTTAACCTGTTAATAGCTGTTAATAAAGCTAGGGATCCTTAACCTTGTCAAACCCTGTGTAACAAAAAAAAAAAAAAAAAAAAAAAAAAAAAAAAAAAAAAAAAGAGAGAGAGAGAGAGAGAGAGAGAGGGAAGGAGGGAGAGAGAGGGAGGGAGGGAGAGAGAGAGAGAGAGATTTAGAGAAGGGATATAGGAAAAGTGATGGATTAAAAGAGAGGGATAAAACAGAGGGAGTTAAAGAGAAGGTGTACGAGAAGGATAGTGAGGGAAGGAATGAGAGACATGGTGGATTTGGTAAAGAAAGGGATAAAAGAGGGTGCAACACAGGAAGTGAGAGGGTAAAGCAAAAATATATGAATGGGAGAACTTGAAAGAGAGCGAGAGCGAGAAAGAGAGAGAGAGAGAGAGAGAGAGAGAGAGAGAGAGAGAGAGAGAGAGAGAGAGAGAGAGAGAGAGAGAGAGAGAGAGAGAGAGAGAGAGAGAGAGAGAGAGAGAGAGAGAGAGAGAGAGAGAGAGGGAGGGAGAGAGAGAGAGAGAGAGAGAGGTAGCACTGGTGTGGTAGCACTGGACATTGCTGGTGCTTTCGACAGAGTGTGGCACCAGGGCCTCTTAGCAAAACTGCAAGCTCTGGGAATTGCAGGATCTACGCTATGTCTGCTCAGTGATTACCTTCATGGTAGATCTCTAAGGGGCAAGTGTTCCACAGGGAAGAGTTCTGGGACCATTGTTATGGAATGTCTACCTCAACGACCTTCTTCATCTCATCCCAGAATCCCATGCATATGCAGACGACTGTACACTGACATTCACTTATCCAGGAGAAGAAATGCCAGCTGCTCTAAGCTACATCAATCACCAGGTAAGAGCTATATCAGCATGGGGAAATAGATGGCAAGTAACATTTACACCTGAGAAAAAACAAATGATGATGGTCTCTAGGCACCAAGATGGTAATGCCGGCGCAGTAATAAGGATGAATGGGAGGGTGTTGACACCTGGGGAAGAAGTTGATATCCTTGAGGTGAAATTTGGCTCCAAACTGACCATGAAAAACCACGTTGTAAATCTTGCAAACAAGACAGCCAGGAAGCTTACAGCACTTCGCCGTATCTCGCATCTGCTTGACAGTAGGGGTTGCAAGATTTTGTATGAGGTACAAGTACGCTCACACCTTGTGTATGTTCCACTTTCTTGGTTCGCCTGCCCCCCTTCTCATCTGCGACTACTTGACAGAGTAGAGAACAGAGCAAGACGTCTCATCTCTCGCCTGGACCAATCCTGGATAGATATGTCATTTCAGCAGAGTCTTCAACACAGGAGGGATGTGGGTGGCCTTACTGTTTTGTACAAGGCCAATATTGTCAAAGTACCACACTTGGATCCACTTCGAGGACAGCGTGGAGTAAGCTTTTATATCACAAGACGGGCAGAAAGCAGCAACTTCACTCTGAACATTAAAATGGTATAAAATACCGACAGATTGTTAGGTAAGACACATATGCAACAGTTAGGTATCTTTATTTTGAAACGTTTCGCCTACACAGTAGGCTTCTTCAGTCGAGTACAGAAAAGTTGATAGAAGCAGAAGATACTTGAAGACGATGTAATCAGTCCATCACCCTTAAAGTTTTGAGGTGGTCAGTCCCTCAGTCTGGAGAAGAGCATTGTTCCGTGGTCTGAAACAATATGAAGTTGAAGTGACAGAATCGGGCCTTATATAGTGCCAGGAGGTGAGACGTAGGTTGATTTGGGAGGGCAGGTCCCTCTCAAACCCAGCCGTTCTCACTAGTAGAGGTTGTCGAAGTAGATGGTCTGTACCAAGATACCCTTGTGTAGCAGTGTCTGACAGAATGAACATTAAAATGGTATAAAATACCGACAGATTGTTAGGTAAGACACATATGCAACAGTTAGGTATCTTTATTTTGAAACGTTTCGCCTACACAGTAGGCTTCTTCAGTCGAGTACAGAAAAGTTGATAGAAGCAGAAGATACTTGAAGACGATGTAATCAGTCCATCACCCTTAAAGTTTTGAGGTGGTCAGTCCCTCAGTCTGGAGAAGAGCATTATTCCGTGGTCTGAAACAATATGAAGTTGAAGTGACAGAATCGGGCCTTATATAGTGCCAGGAGGTGAGACGTAGGTTGATTTGGGAGGGCAGGTCCCTCTCAAACCCAGCCGTTCTCACTAGTAGAGGTTGTCGAAGTAGATGGTCTGTACCAAGATACCCTTGTGTTGCAGTGTCTGACAGAATGAACATTAAAATGGTATAAAATACCGACAGATTGTTAGGTAAGACACATATGCAACAGTTAGGTATCTTTATTTTGAAACAATGGTATCTTGGTACAGACCATCTACTTCGACAACCTCTACTAGTGAGAACGGCTGGGTTTGAGAGGGACCTGCCCTCCCAAATCAACCTACGTCTCACCTCCTGGCACTATATAAGGCCCGATTCTGTCACTTCAACTTCATATTGTTTCAGACCACGGAACAATGCTCTTCTCCAGACTGAGGGACTGACCACCTCAAAACTTTAAGGGTGATGGACTGATTACATCGTCTTCAAGTATCTTCTGCTTCTATCAACTTTTCTGTACTCGACTGAAGAAGCCTACTGTGTAGGCGAAACGTTTCAAAATAAAGATACCTAACTGTTGCATATGTGTCTTACCTAACAATCTGTCGGTATTTTATACCATTTTAATGTTCATTCTGTCAGACACTGCAACACAAGGGTATCTTGGTACAGACCATCTACTTCGACAACCTCTACTAGTGAGAACGGCTGGGTTTGAGAGGGACCTGCCCTCCCAAATCAACCTACGTCTCACCTCCTGGCACTATATAAGGCCCGATTCTGTCACTTCAACTTCATATTGTTTCAGACCACGGAACAATGCTCTTCTCCAGACTGAGGGACTGACCACCTCAAAACTTTAAGGGTGATGGACTGATTACATCGTCTTCAAGTATCTTCTGCTTCTATCAACTTTTCTGTACTCGACTGAAGAAGCCTACTGTGTAGGCGAAACGTTTCAAAATAAAGATACCTAACTGTTGCATATGTGTCTTACCTAACAACTTCACTCTGGCTGTAACCTTCTTCAGAACATCACTTCATCTGAGATCATTTATTCCCAGGATGACTCGAATATGGAAAACATTCGTACAGCATTATGATGTCAACGAGATAAAGTCAGTTGATCAGATGAAAATGCTGGCCCACAGATGGCTCCAACTTCATCCTGTTCCCTACTTGTATATTTCCTAACAATAAAAATGCTTCCAAATGAGCTGATGTAGGTAACAGCTCTTAGCTTGCCAATAAAGTTAGGAATCCTTAACCTGTAAATAGCTTGTCAATAAAGTTAAAGATCCTTAACCTAACCTTGTCAAACCCTGTGTAAAAAAAAAAAAGAAAAAAAAGAGAGAGATGTAAGTAGGATAATGGAAGGAAATAGACTACTAATGGAAATTAAAGGTATACAATATGGAACAGGGAAGGAGAGGTGTGAAAAAATGACACAGAAATAAAGGAAGGGAATGAGAGAGAGTAGGAGGATAATAGTGAGACAGAGTTGCAAAATATATCGGCAGAATAGCAGACAGATAGACTGACACCTACAGAAAGACAGACAGGCAGACGGCCATGTGACAGGCAGAAAGACGGACAGAAAGACGGAGAGACGGACATAGCTGGAGTGAGGCTCTCCCAGAGATAACAGCAGACACTGATACAAATGATCCCACAACTTATTATTCTCACACACGTATTGCGGAGATTAACCTTTGATCTGATGGGTTCTGATCTGCAAATGGGAGGAAGAGGGGAAGAAGGAGGGGAAAGAGAGGGCTGAGGGAAGGGTTTGGGAGAGGGAGAAAGGAAAAGAAGAAACAGAGTGGGGAAGATATAAAGATGGGAATGGGAAGCCGAAACGGAGGCTGAGAGGGGAAGCTAGGGGAAATGTGGAGAGGGAGAAGGTGGGGGGGAAGAAATGGAGACAGAAAAGGAATGAGAAGTGAAGTGAATGGTAGAGAGGAAAGAAAGGGAAAACAAAATAATTAGAATGTGGAACGAGAACTACGACTGTTCCAGTCTCTGAACTCCTCAGACTCACAGCCAAACTTTAATAATAATAATAATAATAATAATAATAATAATAATAATATTATTATTATTATTATTATTATTATTATTATTATTATTATTATTATCATCATCATTTTTTCTTATTATCACCATTATTACTATTGTTGTTTTTAATATTTTTTCTTCAATGAACCGGCTGTATCCCACCGAGGCAGGAGAAAGGGTTACTAGCTCCTTGCTCCCGGCATGTTAGTCGCCTCTTACGACACGCATGGCTTACGGAGGAAGGATTCTGTTCCACTCGCCCATGGAGATAAGAGGAAATAAAGAACAAAAATTATTAAGAATTATTATTATATGGCACAAATTATTACCAAAATCTACATCGGAGACAATAATTATCATGTACTATCTTATAAATAATGCAGATCATTAGAATCCTATACCACAGATATCTGTACAAGAAACTGAAGATAATAGTACAGATATGTATACAAGACAACAGTAGATACGGGACTACCAACAACTTTGTGTACTTTCTGATGAGTGTACTTACCTATATGTGGTTGCAGGGGTCGATTCACAGCTCTTGGCCAGACATGCCCTAAAAAGATCTGAGGAAAAAACACGTTCACCTCAAAATTTCTAAGGGTCTTATGGCTAGGATGTGTATTAGTTAGAGCAACAGTTCCCGTAGTCTTGGAGGGTTGACTGTGGTCCTCGTATCTGTGTTCAAGAATCGTTGACTGGTGGTGGGATGCAACCTTCATGATTCTTCGTATAGTGGATAAGATTGAAACCTAATGCAACATTTGAACAACCAATGACCAGCAGCAAAAATACTCTGTAGCATCAATAATCTGCAGCATCAATACTCTTGCAGCATCAATACTCTCGCAGCATCAATATTCTGCAACATCAATACTCTGCAACATCAATACTCTGCAGCATCAATACTCTGCAACATCAATACTCTGCAACATCAACACTTATGTAAATGGTTTAGAAAACCAAGATGAAGAATGAGACATTTCTGCAACATTTGAGAATCTTTACTGAGAAAACATTCGCCAGCCAGTGGCTTCATCAGTCCAATACAGAGAAGAACGGTGGAAGGTGAGAGAGAAGTCTGAGGTAATCAGTCCCACAGTCCATCAATTTTGAGATAAGTACAGCACATGCGAGGAGAAGTGGTTTATATTCTGGAGACAGGTGAGTTGAAGCAGCAGGAGGCGGCGTCACCCAGTGAAAAATTCCATCAGTGCAAGTAAGTCTTGCCTACAGGTTTGTGAAGAGTTGAAGTATTCATTGTTGGACTGAATACATCGACTCCAGGCTGTGGGACTGATTACCTCAAACTTCTCCTCATCTTCCACCGTTCTTCTCTGTAACTGACTAAGGAAGCCACTGGCTGGCGACACATGTTCGTAATAAAGATTCCCGAATGTTGCACAAGTGTCTCATTCAATATCAATACTTACAGTAAAAGGACACAAGTGCAACTAATGTGACATTTTATTGAGGCAACGTTTCGCTCTCCAGGAGCTTGATAAAGCTCAAATTCTACCAACATTAATACAACATCAATACTCTACAGCATCTCACTAGGATCTTGCATCTTGCCTTGCATGTTGATGATCGCCGGAGTGGCTCGAGCCTTCACGGGTGGTCAACCCAGAGGTGTCAGTCAGTTCAGAATAATATCATATTTCCCAATACACCTAAAACTGAACACTAGAAAGTTGAGAGGTGGGTCCAAGAGCTGCATCTCAGCACCCGCAAGATCTACCAAATCATCATTAGGTTGGTTAGAAGTCATCACTCCCCCATATTGAGAGATATGAAAGGGTTCCTTCTCTCTCTCTCTCTCTCTCTCTCTCTGACATGACAATGTTAAGTTTAAAACTTAATGAATGAACGAAGATTATTAAGGCCGCATTTCACCTGTACATCACTTATCAAGAATATTTTTATTCTTAAAATCCGGGAATAAAGGAAGTTCTCGATGTATATACACTGAAGTATACACCTCTCGGTGTATATACATTACTGTTTTCAGTGTCTGTAAAAAAACATCCGAATAAGTAATCAGAATGTCAGTACAACAACATAACTACACACAATATTCAGTAACCCTGACAATTGAATTCAGAAGCCAAAAGAACCGTAATTTAAACTCCATGTAAAATACATGACCTCATCTACGCAGCACCCGACCGGAATCAATACACAGCTGAACTGGTTGGAAGGCGAAATGTCGACGAGGAGGATAATACAGAAAACGATTATGGGTGAGCGAGTCTTCAGTAAATAACGTTTCACTTGAAGGTAAATTACTTGAAAAAGGCTTATCTTTGAGCGAAAAGTCTTGGCCCTGAAAAATAACCTAATGTTTATCCTTAAACTTTAACAACAAGGACTCAGAAAGTCGACCTTACGGTATCAGCCTACACAAATAATTTAATTTTCCAAATATACCTTAGGATAAAAAGATAAATAAATATCCAACAAAAAAGGAAAATTCCTCGGCCTATAACACAGACAAAATGCTGAATTTCAGTACACACACTCAATAGATACATGAGAGTGTAAACAGTAGTAGACATGCTCAAGCTAGTAGGTATACTCCCAGCAGTAGGTATACACACAACGGTAGGCATAAACACAACAGTAGGTATACGCACGACAGTAGGTATACTATCAAAGTTCTGCTCCTCTGTGTCCAGCACTACTCTGCCAACGCTATACCACTCACTGATCTATATTTTTGCACTAAGTTCAACGACTACCAATCACTTAAAGTCAACAAAAACACTCAATTAGAATTCCTAAACGAACACGCTCTTCATACTTACTCTATTTTGCTTCCTTATCTACAAGAGTCCTTAGGCTTACTTTCACCTTGTTATGACGGTATTTAATTTGCCGTGAGCTTTACACATCACTTGTATTCCTTCGATGTTCCTCGCCGACGACTCTACCAACAGTCTAACAAAAACCTTATAGCCGAGAAAGACTTTTCTTTTATCAATGTTTCACTCATGGGTGAGCTTTTCTCGTAAGGTCATGAGGACTTGAAAAAGCTCTGCTCTGAATATTTTTCTTCCATCAAACCTGTCGCCATTTTTTGTTTTAACCAACTCATCCTAAATAAGAGCTCAAAACACAAATGGGATAGTTTATCAGTGGGAGACGAGGCTTGTACAACACTAAATTTAGAGGTAGGGAGGACGGATATTGTTTGGTTTATACACTGCTCTGACCTATAAGGCTCGTTAGAGCTTTTGACAATAAAAAGTTACGTTTAACTATATACACTAACACTCACAAGTGAAAACTATAATAAGAAAATAAAATCTATTCAATCCAACAAAACACAACATTGATCCACATGATGTACAGTCGACAATACCGAAGAAAAGAATAGCTGCTGATTAAACTTTTATTGGAATAACATTTCGCTGAGTAAAACTTTAGCAATTTTTTACACGGAGCGAAACGTTGTTCCAATAAAAATGTATTCTGCTTTGAGTGACTTTTTTTTCACAAGCACATAACACAAAAATAAATATTATCACACTAAGTTAAACTAGCCCTCATTATCTAATAAAAAACATCTACTCTTTTTAACAGTTTTAATATTTCCTAACGAAACTGAGTGTTTCCCACGCGCAAACTATTACCAAAAATATGCGTTAGGTGTCTTTTTTGCAAGTTCCTCGGTATCGTAAGTGTCAGACAAACGCCAGAGTGGACGGCTAAGTATTTCCTGGGATACTGATGTTAGAATACGAGAGGCATTTCAATGCATTCCCAGGAAATTTCTACGTCGTGTTTCCGCTAACTACGTTTGCCTACATCAATAGTGGACAAAGTCTTAAGCAGCAGATAACGACTTCGCGAATATAAAGTGCAGTTATTGCGGGCCTTGAAACCAACCGTTCCCCGAACCCATTATGTGCCTCTGTAATCTTTTAACTACCGCCCCCAGGATGAGTATGGGCTGCATAATAAAGATATTATGTCAACTAAACTCGCAATCGAATAACAATTCTCACTGCTAGAATTTTGTATCTTTTATTTCGGACTTAATTAGCGAAACCAGCAACTACCTAAAGAGGGATTTTTTCTCTCCATGACGAGATAACATCTGTGTCCACTGTATGAATACAGAGGTTGAAAAAAAACACAAGAATTTCGTGAACACAGACTTAATAGGACCATTTTTCTTTCAAAAACCAACCATCATGACAAATGTTTACTTTAACATGCTTCAGAATTGTGAAGTCCCCCAGATACTCTAGTTGTAACCAAACCTACACTAATTTTCCTACATGACTTCCATATTGGAGTGTGATTGTGCATAATTACCTCAACATTCCCTTACAGATGGACTGAACGTGATAGCCCCATTAGATGACCGCCCCACGCCGTGATATTCCTTCCTATGGGAGTTTGAGGGATTATTTTTTTCCGGATACCAGTTGGTGAGATTAAATATTCTGTGCAGTGATAAATAATCTCATAGGAGAAGTTACACCGGATATATTAGCCAATAAGTGGAATGAACTGTAGTGTTGATTAGCTATGTTACGGGTCACTAGAGGTGCGCGTGTTGAGGTAAAATAGATTAGTCCACCGTAAAACTGTATATTAAACGAATATTAATTCTGATATCAATGTTACAAAACGCATTTTCACATCTGTTAAAATTTGGCTGTAATAAACTACTGAAAACTAAAGCAAAATTGTAGACATTCTTTACCCTTCCCTTCAGAGTTCATTACCGGCCCAGTGAAAATTACCAGAATTATAATTATTTCTGCCAAAAAAATAATGTTGACCATCAAATACATTTCCTACCTCAGTTAGAGCTTCCACTCTAATATCATTAATATCATGTCAACCGAAGCAATTATTGTAATTACCAATACGTTATTAGTCTTGTCGTTACTAATCATTATGGCAGAATTTAATTCTTCGTCCTGTCATGCTAGTTAATACACCCCCACAAATTTAATCCCATTTATACTTTTTAAGTTCATGTTTTTAATGTACCCTATTGTTACAAAATGCGATATCCTTAATGTATAGACATCTCCAGAGAATACTAGAAGGTCAGCTTATTGATCCCCCTCCAGCATCTAGCTCTGGGATCACAACTGAATGAATATAAACTAAATAAATAAATTTTTAGATCTTTAGGACAAAAGTTGTCTAGGTGGACATCCACAAAATTTATATATTTGGAATAATTTAGGATGTAAACTCCTACACTTCTCTTGTAGTTTAGTGTTAAATTGTACATATAGTAATATAGTACTGAGGGCACATTTTGTAACAGTACGACTCACAAGTACCGTGTGGTACGTTAATATATACAAGTGTATGTGCTGAAAGTGCTCATTATGTCTCAGTAAGACTTGACTCGACTTTGACCTAACTAGTGTCCGACAACAATCCAACTTCTCTACTAACAAGGCAACAGCTTGCTTGAACAATGAGACAAACC
Source organism: Cherax quadricarinatus (assembly GCF_038502225.1). Taxonomy (NCBI): domain Eukaryota; kingdom Metazoa; phylum Arthropoda; class Malacostraca; order Decapoda; family Parastacidae; genus Cherax; species Cherax quadricarinatus. Next base: position 55,257,757 of record NC_091293.1, read on the forward strand.
ATTCACCAAACAGCAACAATGTACCATGCAGCAGCACAGCGTCAGAAATAAGGAGACAGAATGGCGACCCTAACTGGGGACCATCAGCAGATCCTCCACAAAAGGCGGTATAATTATTATAATCATGGAGGAGCACTAAAATTATATGAAAAGGTAATATATACATACAGTATACATAATATACTATATGTCTCCCCCTGAAAGGGGGAGACAACACCTACCTATCGATTTTTTATATCGTGAATCATCTATATTTGCTGATATACTATTTTCCCTATAAGTATAATAATAATAATAATAATAATAATAATAATAATAATAATAATAATATATGCAGAATTTATATACTAGGTATATTTACACTATGGTGGTGCTTTAATCCCTATATTTTAGTGATAGAAGTATCCTTGTCTACTGGTGATCAGGTTACTGTGCTGACTTAATGATCCTAGTGTAATTGATAGGCTTTAAGCCCCTATTAGGCAACCAATAACAATAATAATAATTAAAATCATGATAGAATAATAAGAATAAGATTTATAATAATAATGATAATAATAATAATAATAATAATAATAATAATAATAATAATAGATTAATGGTAGAACGTTTCTCACGTAAATGAATTTTCTTCTGTATTTTAAAATACTGTATTACAAAAATAAAAGAGCTTACATTATAACATTACATTATTTATGTGCTGGAATTAGTGAAAAGTTATGACTGACCTCCATTGAACGCTTATAATAGAAAATTTTGAATAAAATGTAAGACAGATGCTTGAGGCTTCAAGTCATAGGAGCAGTGAACATTCCCAGATGTGACGGGCAATCCTGCACCCCAGCCTCAGCAGTTATTAGGCCTCCTTGCCAATCAGGTGATATCCAGGCTACAGGATACTGCGTCGCGACCTCCGAGCGTCAGTCTGAGAGCGTAAAACATGGTTATGTGTGTGTGTGATTGCTGTGCATTATACGTGATTGTTTCTACTGACTTAGGGATTATTGCTATTATTATGGGGAGCGCTAAACCCGTAGGGATTATACAGCGCTTTTGGAGGGGTGGGGGTTGTGGAAGGCATTCAGGCTTAATTCAGGGGACTGAAGAACAGATGAAATTCCCTAAATCAAGAGCCCGTCACCAGCGTCAAGGAACCTTCCTTGATAGGAGATTCAGAGATAATGGTGGATGGTAGTGAGTCCTGTCCGTGTGCAGGACTTGCACAATTGTCGTTATTAATTTCAAGGAAGCACTAAACACGTAAGAGTCTAAAGGGAGGGTTACCTCCACTTTTTTTTTTTTTTAAATTCTTTAGCAGTATAAAATCATCCCCTGGAAGGGAATATTGATCTGCAACATTCTTTAAGTATCCGGCCAAACAGAACTAATAAAAGTTTACAAGATGTCATCGCTGGGGTCAATATGAATGTCATCGCTGGGGTCAGCATGAATGTCATCGCTGGGGTCAACATGAATGTCATCGCTGGGGTCAGCATGAATGTCATCGCTGGGGTCAGCATGAATGTCATCGCTGGGGTCAACATGAATGTCATCGCTGGGGTCAGCATGAATGTCATCGCTGGGGTCAGCATGAATGTCATCGCTGGGGTTAACATGAATGTCATCGCTGGGGTCAACATGAATGTCATCGCTGGGGTCAGCATGAATGTCATCGCTGGGGTCAACATGAATGTCATCGCTGGGGTCAGCATGAATGTCATCGCTGGGGTCAACATGAATGTCATCGCTGGGGTCAACATGAATGTCATCGCTGGGGTCAACATGAATGTCATCGCTGGGGTCAACATGAATGTCATCGCTGGGGTCAACATGAATGTCATCGCTGGGGTCAGCATGAATGTCATCGCTGGGGTCAGCATGAATGTCATCGCTGGGGTCAATATGAATGTCATCGCTGGGGTCAGCATGAATGTCATCGCTGGGGTCAACATGAATGTCATCGCTGGGGTCAGCATGAATGTCATCGCTGGGTTCAGCATGAATGTCATCGCTGGGGTCAATATGAATGTCATCGCTGGGGTCAGCATGAATGTCATCGCTGGGGTCAACATGAATGTCATCGCTGGGGTCAGCATGAATGTCATCGCTGGGGTCAGCATGAATGTCATCGCTGGGGTCAACATGAATGTCATCGCTGGGGTCAGCATGAATGTCATCGCTGGGGTCAGCATGAATGTCATCGCTGGGGTCAACATGAATGTCATCGCTGGGGTCAGCATGAATGTCATCGCTGGGGTCAACATGAATGTCATCACTGGGGTCAACATGAATGTCATCGCTGGGGTCAGCATGAATGTCATCACTGGGATCAACATGAATGTCATCACTGGGGTCAACATGAATGTCATCGCTGGGGTCAGCATGAATGTCATCATCGCTGGGGTCAACATGAATGTCATCGCTGGGGTCAGCATGAATGTCATCGCTGGGGTCAACATGAATGTCATCGCTGGGGTCAACATGAATGTCATCGCTGGGGTCAACATGAATGTCATCGCTGGGGTCAACATGAATGTCATCGCTGGGGTTAACATGAATGTCATCGCTGGGGTCAACATGAATGTCATCGCTGGGGTCAACATGAATGTCATCGCTGGGGTCAACATGAATGTCATCGCTGGGGTCAACATGAATGTCATCGCTGGGGTCAACATGAATGTCATCGCTGGGGTCAGCATGAATGTCATCGCTGGGGTCAACATGAATGTCATCGCTGGGGTCAATAATGAATGTCATGAATGTCATCGCTGGGGTCAACATGAATGTCATCGCTGGGGTCAACATGAATGTCATCGCTGGGGTCAACATGAATGTCATCGCTGGGGTCATGAATGTCATCGCTGGGGTCAATATGTCATCACTGCTGAATGTCATCGCTGGGGTCAATATGAATGTCATCGCTGGGGTCAACATGAATGTCATCGCTGGGGTCAACATGAATGTCATCACTGGGGTCAACATGAATGTCATCACTGGGGTTAACATGAATGTCATCGCTGGGGTCAGCATGAATGTCATCGCTGGGGTTAACACGAATGTCATCGCTGGGGTTAACATGAATGTCATCGCTGGGGTTAACATGAATGTCATCGCTGGGGTCAGCATGAATGTCATCGCTGGGGTCAACATGAATGTCATCGCTGGGGTCAGCATGAATGTCATCGCTGGGGTCAGCATGAATGTCATCGCTGGGGTTAACATGAATGTCATCGCTGGGGTCAACATGAATGTCATCACTGGGGTTAACATGAATGTCATCGCTGGGGTCAGCATGAATGTCATCGCTGGGGTTAACATGAATGTCATCGCTGGGGTCAACATGAATGTCATCGCTGGGGTTAGCATGAATGTCATCGCTGGGGTTAACATGAATGTCATCACTGGGGTCAATATGAATGTCATCGCTGGGGTCAACATGAATGTCATCGCTGGGGTTAACATGAATGTCATCGCTGGGGTTAACATGAATGTCATCGCTGGGGTTAACACGAATGTCATCACTGGGGTCAACATGAATGTCATCGCTGGGGTTAACATGAATGTCATCGCTGGGGTTAACATGAATGTCATCGCTGGGGTTAACATGAATGTCATCGCTGGGGTTAACATGAATGTCATCACTGGGGTCAACATGAATATCATCGCTGGGGTTAACATGAATGTCATCGCTGGGGTTAACATGAATGTCATCGCTAGGGTTAACATAAGAGAGTGTCTTGACCAGAATATTAAAGGGTTTTAGAGTCTATGGTAATGTGCAAATCATCAGAAAAAACAAGAAATCACTAACTCAGTCACGGTATTGTGCCTTTTTTTTTTTTTGTTATTAATACAAAATTTTGTCATACTAACTTTCCTGAGAGAAGCTCGCTGAAGCTGAGGTATCGTGTCTGTTCATTATCAAGACATCAGTCACCTGAAAATAGTAAAAACACGATAGTATAAAACTCGGGGAAAGACTAGGTTCCAACTCAAGGTAAACCAACCCTTAAAGTAACAATCGGGTTGATAAATTAGACACATGTGCAATATTTGGGTATCTTTATTATGGAAACGTTTCGCCACCCAGTGGCTTCCTCAGTCTAATATAGAGAAGAATGGTTGAAGATCTGAAGGAGTTTGAGGTAATCAATCTCTCAGCCTGGAGTCGATACTCCAGGCGACGTGATAAGCTGCAAACAATATCTGCTCACAAACAGCTGCAAACAATATCTACTCACAAACAGCTGCAAACAATATCTACTCACAAACAGCTGCAAACAGTACGTTCTCTTCTACAAACAGTAGCAAACAATATGTACTCACACACCGAGTGTCCGTGGTTCGATTACCAGCGTGGGTGGAAAAGTTGTGAATGCTTCCATATTCCTGCTCCTCCTGTTCACCCAGTAATAAGTAGGTACATGGGTGTTATTCAACTGTTGTGGGTGGCATACTGGGGGGTAGTATATCTTAGATAGGGCTGGTCTTTGAAATAATCTGAGGTAGGATAACAATTCTTAGCCTATAAAATGGATGCATGTAAATATAAATGAGTACTTTGATAAGGTCGAGTACAGGAATTTGTATAAAGCCGGTAGATTACACTCGAGATCACCTCTGGAACCGCAAGCGTCTGAGACCATTGTTTTGAAGTATACAAATGCAATTCCATAATACGTAGCATTTCACAGTGTACAATTTGTATTCTGCGCTAGAAGTCTGTGAAGTTTATAGAGAGTTTGTAGTCACGTGAATTGATCAGCCATGTCCTCCGTTTTCTCTCAATAACCATCGGGTGTGATGAATATAATTATTTAACAGTACACATGCAAATGCAATTAAAGTCATTATTATGTAGTACAGTCATAACGAAACTTACTTATATACAACTACTACCTGTTTAATTATCTATGACTCTAAATTATCATTACTTGCTCTAAATACCCTACGGTCAGAATGTGATATGCTTAAGAATGAGACCTGACTTATATATAAATAATTTAATGACAGAGGAAATAAAATTTTCCTTCTGTGGAAACCCTCTTACACAGGCCTCGGGGAGCATGGTTAGGTCGATGCCTTGGCTAAATTAGTATTAAACAAGGAGTTTGACAAATATAATTTTGGTTTCTCAAACAAACGTTGAAAAACCGTTCTTAAAAAAGAATTAGTAAACGAGTTAGAAGAAATCAGAGCAGGACTGACTTTTGGCCATCATAAAGGAATATCAAGTTACAAGATCAACAAATTATAAGACGTTATCATTGCTAGTCTATGGCTAGGCTAAATCTGTGGCAGTTCAGTTTGCATGGAGATGTCAGTCACATGAAATGTGAAGTGTGTGTGTATAGAGACAGTGCCACACACATTGTAACATTATATTGTTGTCTCTAACAGCTAACCAGTTAAAGACAACAACTCCAGCAAGCCCTTTAGGAAATTGTAAACCATTCCGAGAACAAAATCAGCAGACTACGCCCCCTGGAATCAGAAGAAGAGATCACATTTCAGACATCGCTCAGGTCTTCTGGTTGTTGTTAATCTTCAGTTTCATACACCAGTAATCTTATATCTTCCCTTATATTGGCGGCTGTTTTTTGAGCTGTTCTTAGACCCTCTTCAATTTCATTATTTTCCTTTGAGATACACCAGGTATCAGAAAGAATTGTGCCTCGGGTGTTACGGAAACAGTCTGCAGTTTGCTGGCAGCAATATCAGAAATGATTATCCTGTCACCATATTTTTTTAATATAATTCTTTATTTAAAGTTGATCTTGATCCTTAAAGAAAACTGACAGCGGTCACTGTTCTCACACAGACACTTAACTTGACTGTAACAACACACAGGAGAGAGGAACTAACGACGACGTTTCGGTCCGACTTGGCCCATTTACAAAGTCACATTAGTGTCTTAGTGTGACTGTAAATGGTCCAAGTCGGACAAAAACGTCGTCGTAAGCTCCTCTCTCCTATGTGCGGGTTATTTGCCTAACTTTCATTTATGGTCGCTCACTTTTTCTCGTGTCCTGCCAAGCTCTTCAAGAGAGATGACAGACAATTTTCATATATACAGTTTCTTTAGACACAATATTCGCCACTTATATCTGACTGCTTACTTAACTTCATGTCCCCAATTATCTTCCCGTTCATTCTCCTTTTTAGTAGTTTTGCTTGATAACCTCAACTCCTCCTAAGCTCTAAATTTTCCGCATCTCATATACAGGCCTCATCTTGCCTGACCCTTTATTATATATCTCTGAACATAAAATGCAGCATTTCTTGAAGTCAAATATAGGAATCACAGATTTCATTTTACATTTCAATGGCATAGTTGTCATATTTGCCTCTTCTCTGTCACCTTCTCCTTGACGCTGGTGAGGGGCTTTTGATCTAGGGAATTGGATCTGTGATCCAGTTCCCTGAATTGAACCTGAATACCTTCCATCTCCTTCCCCCCCACATATGCGCTGTATAATCCTAAGGGTTTAGAGCTCCCCATGATTATTATAATATATAATATGTCACCCTCTATGTTTATCATACAAAGGAATCAGTTCTTCTATTTTCAGTGTGATAATTCACTATGTCAGTTATGGTGTTATTTCACTTTATAACTGTCTCCTCGGTGTCTTTCTACCATCACATTGCACAGTTGTTGTTTTTTTCATTTTCTGCGTATAATTTTGTCTAAAATTGTCTATCAGAGTTTGTCATATAACCTGAAAAAAGGGAAAAAACAGACATTGCGTTACCCTGTTTTGTCACTTGAAAATTAAAGTGAATTGGCACTATAGGAGAGGCCTACATATGACCAAATTCTCTGGACCAGTACAGAAAAAACGGACAACCGATCAGATCTCAACATAGCGCAAGTCAAACCATTACATGGTTTCAATTAGCCTAAAATATTACGAAATAAATTCATCCCGTCTATTACCTAAATGATATCTGATGTTTATAGCGTATAGATGGTGCAAATATGATCATTTGCTTTCACCTATTGCAGCATGCAAACACAGAGTCACACACAGTCACACAGTCACACAGACATACACACACACACACACACACACACACACACACACACACACACACACACACACACACACACACACACACACACACACACACACACACACACACTCAAGCTCTTTATCTTTGCTCCAAGACTCATGGAGCAGGGAGAGAGTGAACCTAGCAGCGACTAGCAAAGAGGCAGGGCCAGGAGCTGTGAATCGACCGGTGAAACCACAAATCGGTGAGTACACACACACACACACACACACACACACACACACACACACACACACACACACACACACACACACACACACACACACACACACACACACACACACACACACACAAGTGGAGAGAGTAGCAGGAATAGGCTGGGAAAAACCAAACTACAAAAGGGGGAACTACTCAGGCATGAGGAACTTCCTTCAAAACATTCAGTGGGAGAGGGAACTGACAGGAAAACCAGTACAAGAAATGATGGACTATGTGGCAACAAAATGCAAGGAGGCAGAGGAGAGGTTTGTTCCCAAGGGAAACAGAAATAATGGGAAGAACAGAACGAGTCCTTGGTTCACCCAAAGGTGTAGGGAGGCAAAAACTAGGTGTACTAGAGAATGGAAAAGGTACAGAAGACAGAGAACTCAGGAAAATAAAGAGATTAGCCGAAGAGCCAGAAATGAATATGCACAGATAAGAAGGGAAGCTCAGCGACAATATGAAAATGACATAGCATCGAAAGTCAAGACTGACCCGAAGCTGTTGTACAGCCACATCAGGAGGAAAACAACAGTCAAGGACCAGGTAATCAGACTGAGGAAGGGTGATGGGGAATTCACAAGCAACGACCGAGAGGTATGTCAGGAGCTCAACACGAGATTTAAAGAAGTATTTACAGTGGAAACCAGTAGGACTCCAGGAAATCAGAACAGGGGGGTACACCAGCAAGTGCTGGATGAGGTACATATAACCAAGGAGGAAGTGAAGAAGCTGCTATGCGAACTTGACACCTCAAAGGCGGTGGGACCAGACAACATCTCTCCGTGGGTCCTTAAAGAGGGAGAAGAGATATTGTGTGTGCCATTAACAAAGATCTTCAACACATCATTTGAAACTGGGCAACTCCCTGAGGTATGGAAGATGGCAAATGTAGTCCCAATTTTTAAAAAGGGAGACAGACATGAGGCACTAAACTACAGACCTGTATCACTAACGTGTATAGTATGCAAGGTCATGGAAAAGATCATCAGGAGGAGACTGGTGGAGCACCTGGAAAGAAACAAGTGTATAATTGACAACCAGCAGGGTTTCAGGGAAGGAAAATCCTGTGTCACAAACCTACTAGAGTTTTATGACAAGGTGACAGAAGTAAGACAAGAGAGAGAGGGGTGGATCGACTGCATTTTTTTGGACTGCAAAAGGCCTTCGACACAGTTCCTCACAAGAGGTTACTGAAAAAGCTAGAAGATCAGGCACACATAACAGGAAAGGCACTGCAATGGATCAGAGAATACCTGACAGGGAGGCAACAACGAGTCATGGTACGTGACGAGGTGTCAGAGTGGGCGCTTGTGACAAGCGGGGTTCCACAGGGGTCAGTCCTAGGACCTGTGCTGTTCTTGGTATATGTGAACGACATAACGGAAGGGATAGACTCAGAAGTGTCCTTGTTTGCAGATGATGTGAAGTTAATGAGAAGAATCAAATCGGATGAGGATCAGGCAGGACTACAAAGAGACCTGGACAGGCTACAAGCCTGGTCCAGCAACTGGCTCCTTGAGTTTAACCCTGCCAAATGCAAAGTCATGAAGATTGGGGAAGGGCAAAGAAGACCGCAGACACAATATAGTTTAGATGGCCAAAGACTGCAAACCTCACTCAAGGAAAAAGATCTGGGGGTGAGTATAACACCGAGCATATCTCCTGAAGCGCACATAAATCAGATAACTGCTGCAGCATACGGGCGCCTGGCAAACCTACGGATAGCGTTTCGATACCTCAGTAAGGAGTCGTTCAAGACACTGTATACCATTTACGTCAGGCCCATACTGGAGTATGCAGCACCAGTTTGGAATCCACACCTAGTCAAGCACGTCAAGAAATTAGAGAAAGTGCAAAGGTTTGCAACAAGACTAGTCCCAGAGCTACGGGGATTGTCCTACGAAGAAAGGTTGAGGGAAATCGGCCTGACGACACTGGAGGCCAGGAGGGTCAGGGGAGACATGATAACGACATATAAAATACTGCGCGGAATAGACAAGGTGGACAAAGACAGGATGTTCCAGAAATGGGACACAGACACAAGAGGTCACAATTGGAAGTTGAAGACTCAGATGAATCAAAGGGATGTTAGGAAGTGTTTCTTCAGTCATAGAGTAGTCAAGTCGTGGAATAGTCTAGAAAGTGAAGTAGTGGAGGCGGAAACCATACATAGTTTTAAGGCGAGGTATGATAAAGCTCATGGAGCAGGGAGAGAAAGGACCTAGTAGCAATCAGTGAAGAGGCGGGGCCAGGAGCTATGACTCGACCCCTGCAACCACAAATAGGCGAGTACAAATAGGTGAGACACACACACACACACACACACACACACAGACACACACACACACACACACACACACACACACACACACACACACACACACACACACACGCACACACACACATGGTGACTTTAACCACAAGGAGATCGATTGGGAGAACTTGGACCCACATGGGGGCCAAGATACATGGAGGGCTAAGATGATGGAGGTGGTACTGGAAAACTTCATGTGCCAACACGTAAGGGACACTACAAGAGAGAGAGGAGAGGATGAACCAGCAAGGCTGGACTTAGTATTCACCTTGAGTAGTGCAGATATCGAGGACATCACATATGAAAGACCCCTTGGGGCCAGTGACCATGTGGTTTTAAGCTTCGAATACACAGTAGAGCTACAAGTGGAGGGAGAAGCAGGAAGGCCAGGACGAATGAAGCCAAACTACAAGAAAGGGGACTACACAGGAATGAGGAACTACCTGAACGGGGTTCAGTGGGACAGAGAACTGGCAGGGAAGCCAGTTAATGAGATGATGGAATATGTAGCAACAAAATGCAAGGAGGCTGAGGAGAGGTTTGTACCCAAGGGTAACAGGAATAATGAAAAAGCCAGGATGAGCCCATGGTTTACCCAAAGGTGCAGGGAGGCAAAAACCAAGTGTGCTAGGGAATGGAAGAAATATAGAAGGCAAAGGACCCAGGAGAATAAGGAGAACAGTCTTAGAGCCAGAAACGAATATGCACAGATAAGAAGGGAGGCTCAAAGATAATATGAAAATGACATAGCAGCGAAAGCCAAATCTGACCCGAAACTGTTGTACAGCCACATCAGGAGGAAAACAACAGTCAAGGACCAGGTAATCAGGGTAAGGAAGGAAGGAGGAGAGACAACAAGAAATGACCGTGAAGTATGTGAAGAAGTCAACAAGAGATTCAAAGAAGTGTTCACAGAGGAGACAGAAGGGACTCCAGAAAGACGGAGAGGTGGGGCACACCACCAAGTGCTGGACTCAGTGCACACAACCGAGGAAGAAGTGAAGAGGCTTCTCAGTGAGCTAGATACCTCAAAGGCAATGGGGCCAGATAACATCTCCCCATGGGTATTGAGAGAGGGAGCAGAGGCGCTATGTGTACCCCTAACAACAATATTCAATACATCTATCGAAACAGGGAGATTGCCTGAGGCATGGAAGACAGCAAATGTAGTCCCAATCTTTAAAAAAGGAGACAGACATGAAGCATTAAACTACAGACCAGTGTCACTGACATGTATAGTATGCAAAATCATGGAGAAGATTATCAGGAGAAGAGTGGTGGAACACCTAGAAAGGAACGATCTCATCAACAGCAGCCAACATGGTTTCAGGGACGGGAAATCCTGTGTCACAAACCTACTGGAGTTCTATGACATGGTGACAGCAGTAAGACAAGAGAGAGAGGGGTGGGTGGATTGCATTTTCTTGGACTGCAAGAAGGCGTTTGACACAGTTCCACACAAGAGATTGGTGCAAAAACTGGAGGACCAAGCAGGGATAACAGGGAAGGCACTACAATGGATCAGGGAATACTTGTCAGGAAGACAGCAGCGAGTCATGGTACGTGGCGAGGTGTCAGAGTGGGCACCTGTGACCAGCGGGGTCCCGCAGGGGTCAGTCCTAGGACCAGTGCTGTTTCTGGTATTTGTGAACGACATGACGGAAGGAATAGACTCTGAGGTGTCCCTGTTTGCAGATGACGTGAAGTTGATGAGAAGAATCCACTCGATCGAAGACCAGGCAGAACTACAAAGGGATCTGGACAGGCTGCAGACCTGGTCCAGCAATTGGCTCCTGGAGTTCAATCCCACCAAGTGCAGTCATGAAGATTGGGGAAGGGCAAAGAAGGCCGCAGACGGAGTATAGTCTAGGGGGGTCAGAGACTACAAACCTCACTCAAGGAAAAAGATCTTGGGGTGAGTATAACACCAGGCACATCTCCTGAAGCGCACATCAACCAAATAACTGCTGCAGCATATGGGCGCCTAGCAAACCTCAGAACAGCATTCCGACATCTTAATAAGGAATCATTCAGGACCCTGTACACCGTGTACGTTAGGCCCATATTGGAGTATGCGGCACCAGTTTGGAACCCACACCTAGCCAAGCACGTGAAGAAACTAGAGAAAGTGCAAAGGTTTGCAACAAGACTAGTCCCAGAGCTAAGAGGTATGTCCTACGAGGAGAGGTTAAGGGAAATCAACCTGACGACACTGGAGGACAGGAGAGATAGTGGGGACATGATAACGACATACAAAATACTGAGAGGAATTGACAAGGTGGACAAAGACAGGATGTTCCAGAGATTGGACACAGTAACAAGGGGACACAGTTGGAAGTTGAAGACACAGATGAATCACAGGGATGTTAGGAAGTATTTCTTCAGCCACAGAGTAGTCAGTAAGTGGAATAGTTTGGGAAGCGATGTAGTGGGGGCAGGATCCATACATAGCTTTAAGCAGAGGTATGATAAAGCTCACGGCTCAGGGAGAGTGACCTAGTAGCGATCAGTGAAGAGGCGGGGCCAGGAGCTCGGACTCGACCCCCGCAACCTCAACTAGGTGAGTACAACTAGGTGAGTACACACACACACACACACACACACACACACACACACACACACACACGTAACGAGTAGAGTTCCACAAGGATCAGTACTACGACCGGTCTGTTTCTTGTATATGTGAATGACATAAGGGAACAGATATCCCTGTTCACATATGATGTGAGTTTCACATCATCTGCTTGTGTTCTCATTAGTTTAGTGAGAATACAAGCAGGTGAGAACCCAAAAAAAGCCTTAAATACATTTGGACAGGCTGCAGGACTGGTCTGACAAGTGGCTACTGTTATATAACCCCTGCATGGGCAAAGTTTGAGGAAAGGCAAATAAGACCGCAGACGGAGTACAGGCTCGAAGGGCAAGCACTGCATACCTTAGGGTGAATACTACACCTAGCATATCGCCTGAAGCACCGAATGACTGCTGCAGCAAATTTAAGACCAGTTTTCAGACATCTAAATTAGGAGTCACTCACGACACTGTACACCATGTACGTCAGGCCCATATTGGAGTATGCAGCACTAGTATGGAACCAACACCGAGTGAAGCATGTCAAGAATTTGGAGGAAGTGCAGAGGTTTGCAACGAAACTTGAACCGGAAAATTTTAGATGGACTGCTCCCAAATCTGCACGCAGAAATCACTCCCTACGAAAGTAAAATACTAGACAGACGGTGCAAAATATCCCTAATGAGAAGCAGGGGCCAAGACTGCTAAACAGCCTCCCATCATACATAAGGGGAATTACCAATTGACCCCTAGCTGTCTTCAAGAGGAACCTGGACTGATACCTAAAGTCAGTGCCCAGTCTGCATGGTTGTGAATCATGCGTTGGATTGCATGCGGCCATCACTAGCAGCCTGGGTGAACAGACCCTGACCCACCGGGAGGCCTGGTCGATGACCGGGTTGCGGTAGCGTTGACCCCCGGAACGTTCCACCTTACACGCAGACTCCAGGTGTGAGGAGAGGTTGAAAATACTCACCCTGATAACGCTAAAGAAAAAAAAAACTGGAAGTGATTATGATAACAACGTACAAAATATAGAGAGGAACTGATAGGGTGGGCAGAACAGACTTTGAGAGACAGGAAACATTGGAACGCGAGGGCACAGCTGGAACCTGAAAACACAGATTAGTCATCGGGATATTAGAAAGCTTTTCTTTAACCTTAGAGTAGTCTGGAAATTGAATGAACTGGAGAACGAAGTGCTAAAAGCAGAATCCATACACAGCCTTAAGATGTATAAGTTACGATGATGTGTAAATTACTAATTAATTTCGATTAGCACAGTTCATTGCATAATCATTAAACATAAAATTCAAAGAGAACCTGGTGACTGTAGCATCAGTTTGGTCTGTTGTAAATCAGCCTACATGAATTAAAACGCAAGACCCACCTTGTTATACAAAGAAATCAATATATGATCTTTACATAATGAATTTATTGACTACAATAATTACCGCCCATTACAAGGAGGATTAGATCGATCTTACGTTGTCTTGGCCCTGGTTGCTCTCTCCAACACTTCATCATGTCGAAAGTTAAGACACATGTGCAACATCTGGTTATCTTTATTGTAAACGTTTCGCCATCCAGTGGCTTTATCAATACAAATTCTTGGACATAATTAGAAAACAGAAGAACTATATACACCACACTATATTGCACCACTTCATCATGTCATTACATCAGCAAGGACCTCGTTAAAATAATTATGTAAACTCTGGAAAGAAAATACTTTATAATCATTTTGAAGGCGATATGCGCCAAAGACCGCTTTTATTTTTATCTTCCGGAATCAGCCGACAAGTATTTTCAGTTTAAGAGCTTTCTCGATCCACTAAAATTTTAATTCCAACATAATAGATCGTTTTTAAAAACGGATTATTGAATTATTAGTGAACATTAAATAAATTCAATGGGGTGTGTAGTGCCGACAGGTACGAGGGAAAATGACACAATTATTCGAACAAGATTTCGTTCTAAGCCGAGCTCTGTTTAGAGCGAAGCTGTATCTCAATAATTGTTTATTGTACATGCAGGTGTCTTTTCCACATTCATATATTATTGAAATTACGGTTTTTTTATTGTTTTCTTTACAAATTAACCCATGACACTTAGGTACCTTCAGGGAAGATAAATAATATTCCAGCTATAACTTGACCATATATAAAATAGAGCTAAGTTAATCAGCCCAAGAAAATAGTGGACACCTGAGTCACGTTGACAAATGAAAACTCATCATCTGTAGGCTCTATAATGTTGCATCTTTGCAGTTAGATTTTTTTTTTTTTTTTTTTTTTGCGGTATGTTAGGATTGTTCGGAGAGTAGGGTGAGTAAGGAGCCGAACAATTTGAGGTAATAAGTCCCTCAGTCTGGAATCGATGTGTATAGTCCATCACTCTTGTATATCTTCCTGATTTGTATTGGACTGATGAAGCCACTGTGTGGCTAAAAGTTTCTTCAATAAAGATTCCCATATGTTGCATAAGTGTCTCAATTCTTGTCGGTTTTCAAAACCATTTATCACATCTGTGAGACACTGCAACATCGTGGGATCTTGATACTGATATAAAGAGTTCTTGAACACTTGTCCAACCTTTGGACGAAGACCTACTTACACTAGTGGATGGTCCCACTGTGGTTCCGCCTCCTCCTGCTTCGACTCACCTGACTGCAGTATATAAGCCACCTCTCTGGCCCTATGTTGTACTTCCTACAAGAGTGATGGACTAAACACATCGATTCCAGTCTGAGGGACTGATTACCCCAAACTCCTCCGGTCCTTATACCTTCCTGCTTTGTATTGGACTGATGAAGCCACTGTGTGGCATAAGTGTCTCATATCTTCAACTAGTCAGTTTTCAAAACTATTTATCACAACAAATTCTTCGACTTAACAAGCAAGAAAAAGACTTCCATTAATACGACAAATAAAGAGCAAAGCAAAAACGTATATCTCTGTAATTATGACCAAGACACAGCACAACGAGGAAAAAACCGAACAAACCACCCACTCTCACCATTGTGAACAAGCTGTTACTCTTCTTTAGCTGATAATTGACATCTATTAAACGACGAACCGCACTCATAAACACACACATACACACACACACACACACACACACACACACACACACACACACACACACACACACACACACACACACACACACTGGAAAACCTTATGCATAAACATGTTAGAGACACTACCAGAGGGAGAGGTGAGGATGAACCAGCAAGACAGAACCTCGTATTTACCCTGAATAGCTCGGACATCGAGGACATCAAGTATGAAAGGCCCCTCAGAGCTAGTGATCACTTTGTTCTGAGCTTTGAATACATAGCATTACAAGTGGACAGGGTAACAGGAGTAGAATGGGAAAAGCCAAACTGTAAAAGGGGGGACTACACAGGTATGAGGAACTTCCTGCAGGAGGTTCAGTGGGAATGATAATTGGTAAGAAAATCAGTAAACGAAATGATGGACAACGTAACAAGAAAATACAAGGAGGTAGAGGTAAGGTTTGTTCCCAAGGGCAACAGAAATAATGGGAAGACCAGAACGAGCCCTTGGTTTACCCAAAGGTGTAGGGAGGAAAAACTTGAGTGTGCTAGAGAATGGAAAGATTACAGAAGACAAAGGACTCAGGAAAATAAAGAGATCAATTGGAGAGCCAGAAACAAGTATGCACAGATAAGGAGGGAGGCCCAGCGACAGTACAAGAGTCAAGTCTGACCCAAAGCTGTTGTATAGCCACATCAGGAGGAAGACAACAGTCAAGGACCAGATAATCAAGCTGAGGTAAAAAGCTGTGGAGCTCACAAGAAACGACCAAGAAGAATGTGAGGAGCTCAGCATATGATTAAGGAAGTGTTTACAGTAGAGACAGAAAGGACTCCTCGAAGTCAGAATTGAGAGGTACACCAATAAGGGATATGCCAACAAGTGCTGGATGAAATACACACAACCGAGGAGGAGGTGAAGAAGCTGCTAAATGAACTTGATACCTCTAAGGCAGTGGGACCAGACAGCATCTCTGTGTGTGCCACTAACAACAATTTTCAACACACATTGAAACTGGGCAACTACCTGAGGTATGGAAGATGGCAAATGTAGTCCCCATTTTTAACAAAGGACATAGACACGAGGCACTAAACTTCAAAACAGTGTCACTCACGTGTATGGTACGCAAAGTCATGAAGATTGTCAGGAGAGTGGTGGAGTACCTAGAATAGAACAAGCTTATAAACGACAACCAGCACGGATTCACAAAGCTACTGGTGTTTTATGACGGAAGTAAGACACGAGAGATAGGGCTGGGTAGATTACATTTTCCTGGACTGCAAGAAGGTCTTGGACACAGTTCCTCACAAGAGATTACTGCAAAAGTTAGAGGATCAGACACACATAACAGGAAGGGCTCTGCAATGGTTCAGAGAATAACTGACAGGGAGGCAACAACGAGTCATGGTACGTGACAAGGTGTCAAAGTGGGTGCCTGTGACAAGTGGGGTTTCACAGAGGTCAGTCCTAGGACCAGTGCTATTTTTGGTATATGTGAATGACATGACGGAAGGGATAGTTTCAGAAGGGTCCATGTTTGCAGATGATGCGAAGTTAATGAGAAGAATTAAATCGGATGAAGATCAGGCAGGACTACAAAGAGACTTGGAGAAGCTGGAAGACTGGTCCAACAACTGGACCAAATGCAAATGAGGATCGGGGAAGGGCAAAGAAGATCGCAGACAGAGTATAGGCTAGATGACCAAAGACTGCAAAACCTCACTCAAGAAAAAGGATCTTTGGGTGAGTATAATATCGAGCACATCTCCTGAGGTGCACATCGACCAAATAACTGCTGCAACATATGGGCGCCTGGCAAACCAGAGAACAGCGTTCAGATACCTCGGTAAGGAATCATTCAAGACTCTGTACACCGTGTACTTCACGCCTATACTTGAGTATGCAGCACCAGTTTGGAATCCACACCTGGTCAAGCACGTCAAAAAATTAGAGAAGGTGCAAAGGTTTGCAACAAGATTAGTTCCAGAGCTAGGGGGAATGTCATACGAAGAAGAAACGTTATGGGAAATCGGCCTAACGACACTGGAGGACAGGAGGGTTAGGGGAGATATGATAACGACATACAAAATACTGCGAGGAATTGACATAGTGGACAGAGACAGGATGTTCCAGAGATGGGTCACAGAAACATGAGGTCACAATTGGAAGTTAAAGACTCAGACGAGTCAAAGAGATGTTAGGAAGTATTTCTTTAGTCATCGAGTTGTCAGGAAGTGGAATAGTCGGGCAAGTGACAAAATGGAGGCAGAAACCATACATAGTTTTAAGACGATGTATGATAAACTTCGTGGAGCAGGGATAGAGAGAGAACCCAGTAGCGATCAGTGAAGAGGAGGGGCCAGGAGCTATGACTTGACCCCATCAACCACAAATAGGTGGGTACAAATAGGTGATTACACACACACACACACACACACACACACACACACACACACACACACACGTTAGGAAGTATTTCTTCAGCGACAGAGTAGTCAGGAAGTGGAATAGTTTGGGAAGCGATGTAGTGGAGGCAGGATCCATACATAGCTTTAAGCAGAGGTATGATAAAGCTCAGGGTTCAAGGAGAGTGACCTAGTAGCGACCAGTAAAGAGGCGGGGCAGGGAGCTTGGACTCGACCCCTGCAAGCTCAACTAGATGAGTACACACTGGAGGGAAAAGCAGGAAGGCCAGGGCGAATGAAGCCAAACTACAAGAAAGGGGACTACACGGGAATGAGGAACTTCCTGAACGGGGTTCAGTGGGACAGAGAACTGGCAGGGAAGCCAGTTAATGAGATGATGGAATATGTAACAACCATGTGCACGGAGGCTGAGGAGAGGTTTGTACCCAAGGGTAACAGGAATAATGAAAAAGCCAGGATGAGCCCATGGTTTACCCAAAGGTGCAGGGAGGCTAAAACCATGTGTGCTAGGGAATGGAAGAAATATAGAAGGCAAAGGACCCAGGAGAATAAGGAGAGCAGTCGTAGAGGCAGAAATGAATATGCACAGATAAGAAGGGAGGCCCAACGACAATATGAAAACGACATAGCAGCCAAAGCCAAAACTGACCCGAAGCTGTTATACAGCCACATCAGGAGGAAAACAACAGTCAAGGACCAGGTAATCAGGGTAAGGAAGGAAGGAGGAGAGACAACAAGAAATGACCGTGAAGTATGTGAGAAACTCAACAAGAGATTCAAAGAAGTGTTCACAGAGGAGACAGAAGGGGCTCCAGAAAGACGGAGAGGTGGGGTACACCACCAAGTGCTGGACACAGTACACAAAACCGAGAATGAAGTGAAGAGGCTTCTGAGTGAGCTAGATACCTCAAAGGCAATGGGGCCGGATAACATCTTTCCATGGGTCCTGAGAGAGGGAGCAGAGGCGATATGTGTACCCCTAACAACAATATTCAATACATCTATCGAAACAGGGAGATGGCCTGAGGCATGGAAGACAGCAAATGTAGTCCCAGTCTTTAAAAAAGGAGACAGACATGAAGCACTAAACTACAGACCAGTGTCACTGACATGTATACTATGCAAAGTCATGGAGAAGATTATCAGGAGAAGAGTCGTGGAACACCTAGAAAGGAATGATCTCATCAACAGCAGCCAACATGGTTTCAGAGATGGGAAATCCTGTGTCACAAACCTACTGGAGTTCTATGACATGGTGACAGCAGTAAGACAAGAAAGAGAGGGGTGGGTGGATTGCATTTTCTTGGACTGCAGAAAGGCTTTTGACACAGTTCCACACAAGAGATCAGTGCAAAAACTGGAGGACCAAGCAGGGATAACAGGGAAGACACTACAATGGATCAGAGAATACTTGTTAGGAAGACAGCAGCGAGTCATGGTACGTGGCGAGGTGTCAGAGTGGACACCTGTGACCAGCGGGGTCCCACAGGGGTCAGTCCTAGGACCAGTGCTGTTTCTGGTATTTGTGAACAACATGGCGGAAGGAATAGACTCTGAAGTGTCCCTGTTTGCAGATGACGTGAAGTTGATGAGAAGAATTCACTCGATCGAAGACCAGGCAGAACTACAAAGGGATCTGGACAGGCTGCAGACCTGGTCCAGCAATTGGCTCCTGGAGTTCAACCCCACCAAGTGCAAAGTCATGAAGATTGGGGAAGGGCAAAGAAGACCGCAGACGGAATGCAGTCTAGGGGACCAGAGACTACAAACCTCACTCAAACTAAAAGATCTTGGAGTGAGTATAACACCAGGCACATCTCCTGAAGCGCACATCAACCAAATAACTGCTGCAGCATATGGGCGCCTGGCAAACCTCATAACAGCATTCCGACATCTTAATAAGGAATCATTCAGGACCCTGTACACCGTGTACGTTAGGCCCATATTGGAGTATGCGGCACCAGTTTGGAACCCACACCTAGCCAAGCACGTGAAGAAACTAGAGAAAGTGCAAAGGTTTGCAACAAGACTGGTCCCAGAGCTAAGACGTATATCCTACGAGGAGAGGTTATGGGAAATTAACCTGACGACACTGGAAGACAGGAGAGATAGGGGGGACATGATAACGACATACAAAATACTGAGAGGAATTGACAAGGTGGACAAAGACAGGATGGTCCAGAGATTGGACACAGCAACAAGGGGACACAGTTGGAAGTTGAAGATACAGATGAATCACAGGGATGTTAGGAAGTATTTTTACAGCCACAGGGTAGTCAGGAAGTGGAATAGTTTGGGAAGCGATGTAGTGGAGGCAGGATCCATACATAGCTTTAAGCAGAGGTATGATAAAGCTCACGGTTCAGGGAGAGGGACGTAGTAGCGACCAGTGAAGAGGCGGGGCCAGGAGCTCGGACTAGACCCCCACAACCTCAACTAGGTAAGTACAACTAGGTGAGTACAACTAGGTGAGTACAACTAGGTGAGTACAACTAGGTGAGTACAACTAGGTGAGTACAACTAGGTGAGTACACACACACAAGAATCAACACTTTTCCAAATATAAACATCGCAAACACAGTAATAGGCGCCAATTTATCCCCATATTTTTTCCTCACTAAAAAAGTGACGAACACCGCAATAAGTTATCTCTGACAAGAATTTTTTTTTATTATACATATTTTAGAAATATATTCTTTTATGTAGAACTCATATGAAGATTTTTTTTCTAAGTTTAAGTTTTTATTTTTGCTGATAATGCATAATGTTTAAGTTTGTGTTAAAACGTGAATTTTGGAAGAATTTCTATACTATTCTTTAATGTGTTTCTTGTTGCTTTATTGACTATTACTGTATCATTATTTTGGTATTTAAGTAATTGAAGTTGTATTTTCATATTCATTTTATCTAATATATCTAGTATATTAGTCGACCGTTTGCTCGGCGCTCGACCAAATACGACATGTAAGAACATGTGCATCAGTCTCCCCTCAGCTGTCGCTCAGCCCAAAACTCCACTGAACTTCACTGTATATCATTTGGTGTTTCTTCGCATTTTTGGGTACTTGTTTTTAAATTATTTGTATAAATAAGTCACCATGGGGCCTAAGAAGATTAGCGATAACAGCCAACCAACCAAAAAGAATATTAGTTAGTGTGTTTGCCCTGATGTAAACACAGCCACCACCTCTCCATATAATATGCCTTTCATTATTAATTTCGGCGTCTTTATTGTGCTTTTAGGTTATCTATCGTGTTTCTGATATCAATTTGGAATAAATGTGATAGACACATACCTTTCATTACTAATATTAGCGTAATTACACAACATTGTATTCGCTCCACTGCTAGTATCCGCCTGTCAAGACAACTTATCAGATACTGAATGCTCCTTCTGCTGGCCCCTCCCTCTCTCTCCTACAGCTCCTCCCACTTTGGGTTCCTCTTATATTATGCTTGCTTTCCATTTTGAATTTTTATTCACACAAAAATTAGAAGATTTACTGTTATGTAGACTACTGCTTTATTGAAAAAAATGGTATAATTAATATCAGCACATTTGTGAAAGCATATTAGAACCACCACTTGACGTGTACTGGACGTGTGACGTGATTTGTTTACTCTTGAACATCA
>NC_091293.1:55281543-55286543 GCF_038502225.1 Cherax quadricarinatus
TATAAAGGCAAAGGGGACAAAAGAGAGTGCAAAAATTATAGGGGGATAAGTCTGTTGAGTATACCTGGTAAAGTGTATGGTAGAGTTATTAAGAGTAAGACGGAGAATAGGATAGCAGATGAACAAGGAGGCTTTAGGAAAGGTAGGGGATGTGTGGACCAGGTGTTTACAGTGAAACATATAAGTGAACAGTATTTAGATAAGGCTAAAGAGGTATTTGTGGCATTTATGGATTTGGAAAAGGCGTATGACAGGGTGGATAGGGGGGCAATGTGGCAGATGTTGCAGGTGTATGGTGTAGGAGGTAGGTTACTGAAAGCAGTGAAGAGTTTTTACGAGGATAGTGAGGCTCAAGTTAGAGTATGTAGGAAAGAGGGAAATTATTTCCCAGTAAAAGTAGGCCTTAGACAAGGATGTGTGATGTCACCGTGGTTGTTTAATATATTTATAGATGGGGTTGTAAGAGAAGTAAATGCGAGGGTCTTGGCAAGAGGCGTGGAGTTAAAAGATAAAGAATCACACATAAAGTGGGAGTTGTCACAGTTGCTCTTTGCTGATGACACTGTGCTCTTGGGAGATTCTGAAGAGAAGTTGCAGAAATTGGTGGATGAATTTGGAAGGGTGTGCAAAAGAAGAAAATTGAAAGTGAATACAGGAAAGAGTAAGGTTATGAGGATAACAAAAATATTAGGTGATGAAAGATTGGATATCAGATTGGAGGGAGAGAGTATGGAGGAGGTGAATGTATTCAGATATTTGGGAGTGGACGTGTCAGCTGATGGGTCTATGAAAGATGAGGTGAATCATAGAACTGATGAGGGGAAAAGGGTGAGCGGTGCACTTAGGAGTCTGTGGAGACAAAGAACTTTGTCCTTGGAGGCAAAGAGGGGAATGTATGAGAGTATAGTTTTACTAATGCTCTTATATGGGTGTGAAGCATGGGTGATGAATGTTGCAGCGAGGAGAAGGCTGGAGGCAGTGGAGATGTCATGTTTGAGGGCAATGTGTGGTGTGAATATAATGCAGAGAATTCGTAGTTTGGAAGTTAGGAGGAGGTGCGGGATTACCAAAACTGTTGTCCAGAGGGCTGAGGAAGGGTTGTTGAGGTGGTTCGGACATGTAGAGAGAATGGAGCGAAACAGAGTGACTTCAAGAGTGTATCAGTCTGTAGTGGAAGGAAGGCGGGGTAGGGGTCGGCCTAGGAAAGGTTGGAGGGAGGGGGAAAAGGAGGTTTTGTGTGCGAGAGGCTTGGACTTCCAGCAGGCATGCGTGAGCGTGTTTGATAGGAGTGAATGGAGACAAATGGTTTTTAATACTTGACGTGCTGTTGGAGTGTGAGCAAAGTAACATTTATGAATGGGTTCAGGGAAACCGGCAGGCCGGACTTGAGTCCTGGAGATGGGAAGTACAGTGCCTGCACTCTGAAGGAGGGGTGTTAATGTTGCAGTTTAAAAACTGTAGTGTAAAGCACCCTTCTGGCAAGACAGTGATGGAGTGAATGATGGTGAAAGTTTTTCTTTTTCGGGCCACCCTGCCTTGGTGGGAATCGGCCAGTGTGATAATAATATATATATATACATATATATATATATATATATATATATATATATATATATATATATATATATATATATATATATATATAAATATATATATATATATATATATATATATATATATATATATATATACATATATATATATATATATATATATATATATATATATATATATATATAATATATAGATATATATATATATATATATATATATATATATATATATTATATATATATATATATATATATATATATATATATATATATATATGTCGTGCCGAATAGGCAGAACTTGCGATCTTGGCTTAAATAGCAACGCTCATCTTGCCATATAGGACAAGTGAAAATTTGTGTATGCAATAATTTCGCCAAAATCATTCTGAACCTAACGAAAAAAATATGTTTCACTGTGTTTGTTTAGTATTAAATTATTGTAAACAAATCTAAAATATATTTAGTTGGGTTAGGCTAAAATAATTTTTTCTGTTATAATAAGGTTAGGTAAGTTTTCTAAGATTCTTTTGGTTAACGCTCTCACTTTACACGGTGAGGGCCTGGGTTCGATTCCCAGCCAGAGTAGAAACATTGGACGTGTTTCTTTCCACCTGTTGTCTATGTTCCCCATCAGTAAAATGGGTACCTGGGTGTTAGTCGACTGGTGTGGGTCGCATCCTGGGACACTGACCTAAGGAGGCCTGGTCACAGACCTGGGCCGCTGGAGGGGCGTTGACCTGGAACTCTCTCCAGGTAAACTCCAGGTATAAGAGAAAATTTTAGAAAGGACTTAATTTTAAATGAGTTCTTGCTAATTGAGCCAGTTTTACATATTCAGGCACGACATACACACACACACACACATATATATATTTATATATATATATATATATATATATATATATATATATATATATATATATATATATATATATATATATATATATATATATATATATATATATATATATATATATATATATATATATATATATATATATATATATATATATATATATATATATATATATATATATGCAATAAGATCAGAGTAAACAGGTGATTTCAGAATATGCAAAACAGCCACTGTGAAAGAATAGTGAAATTCCAAGCACTTTCGTGACTTCTCACATTATCAACGACCTATAAAAGTAATACATCAAAGGAAGATATATAAAGGGTCTAGACTACACCTCACCATCACATCCCACAAAAAAGCAACAACAGACGCGCTACGACACCCAACTCATAAGCAAGGAGGAACACTGCAGCAGGCCCACTGGCCCAACTAGACATGCCCTTCACGATATCCCACAAACAAAATATTCTTCCCAAATTTTATTAATTATAAATGGATCTACTCTATATAAACCAAAGGAAATACGTATTCATATTATTTTCAAAACTGTTTTTTTACGAAACAAGATTCAATTATTCTCACATGAATAAATAGAGCATTGGAATCTTGTCCAGTTCTAATGCTATATTTATGTTGTCTTAATCTTAGTTCGAGATTTATACCAGTTTGACCGTAATAAACTTTATCGCAAATTTTACAACGAATCTTATAGACACATCCGTCAGCATTTTGGGGGGAATTCTTTATCAAAAGTTTTGTTTTTTTTACTGTATCAAGATTTTTAAATACAACTTTAATATTAAAAGTCTTAAGAAGAGAAGGCATATCAACCAAGTTTTCATGGTAAGGGAGAACCAACATATTTTTAGTTGAATAAGGTTGGTTGTCCCTATTTGGATATGAAGAAATATCCAAAATTTATTTAAACTACCATCCCTTTCCTTGGATTAGTTTTGATTACTTCCCATTCCTCAGGCACTGTATAACCCCTACGGGTTTAAGGTTTCCCCATAAATGTAATGAATGTGTCTCAGTTTTTTTTCATACTATGGATGACCTGTTTTTTTAATTTTCAATGTGACCCCCGTTCTCTCCACTAGATGTTCAGCCTCCCCCCTCTCTATGTCTCTCTCTCTCTCTCTCTCTCTCTCTCTCTCTCTCTCTCTCTCTCTCTCTCTCTCTCTCTCTCTCTCTCTCTCTCTCTCTCTCTCTCTCTCTCTCTCTCTCTCTCTCTCTCTCTCTCTCAGGACGACCTGTGACCCCCCTCTGTCTACCCTACAGGTTTATGCTTGGTCGTGTGGGTGGTAACCACCGCGGGGTGACCCTGGAGGAGGGGGTGGAGCCCTGGACTACCTACGAGGTTAGACTCACCACAGACGCTATGGCCAATACTTCTGCCATCTTCTTCCAGATCAGAGGTGAGGTCGACCAGGCTACTCTGCATGTTGTTGCTGCTGTGTTCGAGGTGCTGTGTTGGTGCACTATTTTTGGTATTGCTGTATTGGTGCTGCTGCTGTTGGTTGCGTTGTGTTGGTGATGCTGTGTTGTTGCTGCTGTGGTAATGTTATGTTCTTGAGACTGTGTGGCTGCTTTGTTACTAGTGATGTATTTGTTGTGCTGAGTTAGTGATGCTGTGTTGGTATTGTATTAGTAGTGCTGTGTTATGTTGTTTATGGTGATGTGTTATAGTGTTTTATTTTGTTAATGCCTTTTGCAATATTACAGCATTTATCCTGACTGAAGAGACTGATGAAATGCATTCGTATTGGATCAATAGCTGTTTTGTTCCTCACAACACCTATGGTGATATATGATCTCACTGTTTCTGTTACATCCATTTCATTTAGTCTTATGAATACTTTTACTGTGTTGATGGTCTCCGATTACAGTGCCTTCCAGTAGCTCTCCACTGTCCTTCAACGTCTCGTCTTATCCTTTCATACTCGTTTTTTTAGTTCTCTGTTTATTTCTCAGTTCTCTGCAGTTTCATTTTCGCTATAACTTTTTCAAGTCCCTTTGCTCCTTCATTTGGTCTCTCTGCATTCCTGACTGTATCGAGGGATCTCTCTATGTTTCCTCTTTCTGTTCTTCTTACACATCCCATCCATTAAGAAAGACCAGCCTTGAAGACAATTGAACAAGAATTCTCTTATTATCTCAGAAGGACCGATATCTTAAAATACACCAGCACACTTAAGTGTGACGGCGCTCAGAAATGGCATCACCATGTTATCAACGTTGAAAGATGGAGGCAGTTGGATGAGGCACTCAAAAATTATCTCATGAAAAATCAATGCTTCTTCCGTAAAAAAAGAGGGCAAATTGGGTCCATTACAGGTCAAAATAAACTCAAACATTTTTGTAGATGAATGGTTCAGAGAACCATGTTGTTGAATTAGACACAGGAGTTGCACATGTGTCTAATTCAAACATTTTTGTAAATAATATTTACCAGCGTGTAACGTTTACGTGAGCATGTAAATTATGACTATTTAAGGAACAATTTTATGTTATAATGGTCTCGAAGACTCACATAGTCATCCTCTATGTACATAAATACAAGCTTTTCATAGATAAGAGTATAATCA
>NC_091293.1:55289043-55334043 GCF_038502225.1 Cherax quadricarinatus
TCTTCATGACATTGCACTTGGCAGGGTTGAATTCAAGAAGCCAGTTGCTGGACCACGTGTTCAGCCTGTCCAGGTGTCTTTGAAGGTCTGCCTGATCCTCATCTGATTTAATTCTCCTCATTAACTTAACATTATCTGCGAAAAGGGACACCTCTGAGTCTATCCCTTCCATCATGTCATTCACATATACCAGAAATAGCACTGGTCCTAGGACCGACCCCTGTGGGACCCCGCTCGTCACAGGTGCCCACTGTGATACCTCATCCCGTACCATGACTCGTTCTTGCCTCCCTGTCAGGTATTCTCTGATCCATTGCAGTGCCCTTCCTGTTATATGTGCCTGATCCTCTAAATTCTGCACTAGTCTCTTGTGAGGAACTGTGTAGAAGGCCTTCTTGCAGACCAAGAAAATGCAATCAACCCACCCCTCTCTCTCGTGTCGCACTTCTGTCACTTTGTCATAGAACTCCAGAAGGTTTGTGACACAGGATTTGTGTGTGTGTGTGTTGTGATGCAGTTCAGATGGGCTTGTGAGGTCTCTAGGGAGACCTAATTATATGGTCACACCTGCCTTAGCAAATGTCGGGTAGTCACGCCCACGTCTGAGGTCTTTTGTTCTTAACAGCGTCAGACCTCGGCGTCAGGTCGTAACACGTGGTACATACACCATTGGGGAGGGGGTACTTTGACTACGATATAAGCCCAGGGAAGAGCGGAGCAAAGAGGTTGTTGGTGACAGGTCCGTCGAGCGCGAGCTCTGGACAGCCGCGTGTGTAGTGGACCACACATTGGGAATCTCGGGTCAGCTGGTCGGTGAATTAAGAGTGAGTACTAGTCCGTGTTACTGATAACATCTACCCTTCCCCCTGGTAATAAGTCTCATAGGTCAATTGTTATATTGTGTAAATTTCCATCAGGATATGTTGTATTCTAGCCCTTTTATGTTATTAAGTAAACTATAGCCATAGTTCCCATTTTTATTTGTACCTTCATATGCTATTCCCTATTTTGTTAAGCACTGGGATATACAGGAGACGTGCTCACTCGCTGGGATACCTCCGGTAGAGTGGGTAGAGGTCTCACATGGTGGCAGCGGTTTAGCGTTTATCATTAAACGCGGCTCACGTGCTTTACGACTGGTCGGTTTTTGCTGTCAAAACCAAATATTAATTTCTTTGTGTCGCCTATCATTTGTTTTACCGTTCACTGTGACCGTAACCTTAAGAATAAACCAGGACAATCCTACTCTTATGGTTGTCAGGTGGGTGATGACCAAATATAATTTGCGTAGCAAGACGTTAAATAGTGCAATCAGACGATCCAGTAGGATACAGGTGAAGTTCCTCGTGAACAGAATGGCAGAGGCTAACGTCAATGTTAGTGATCTCGCACCAGGCTCAAGTGAAGGGTCTAGCAACATGGTTCCACAGCAAGATTCAGTGATTAATGTTAGTGAGGGTATAAATAATCAAGAAAATGAGATTTCAGTGATAAATAATACTTCAGGGGTACATATGTCAGGGACAAACCATCCCCAGGCCCAAGGCTCAGGAACGAATATAGGTTCCACGGTGACCCCCAGTAGTACCACGAATACTATGGCCCCAGTGGTATCTAATACATCTACCACTGCTGTTAGCCCGGGAGTATCAATTTTACCAACCCGGGATGCTACTAACCCCATACCCCCGTATTTTAATAACCCAGTTAATGCTGACTATAGTATGTATCCTTATCTTAACTCTGTGCTTCATAGTGTTATTGCTCAAGTTATGAGTAACCCTCAATCCCCTATTGTTGTACCTGCTCCCCAAGTCCCTGGGGTAGCTGCCTATAGGGTTCCCACTTCTGCGCCTGGTTCTACAGTTACTAGTATACCTAACCCCTCAGTAACCATAGCTTCCCCTGCTGTGTCAGGTGTTCACCTGCCCAATGCTGTTCCTGTAAATACTAACCAAACACCCACACTTGTAACTACAGCTGGGGAACCATTCAGTATTTCCCCGAATGGGTCCTTATCTAATATACCGGGACTCCCGACCCAACCCCAACTTCTGAGCCTCCAGCCTTCCCAGGTCAATCCTTCCCTAACCAAGCCACTCAACGTCCCAACGAACCCTATGCTTCAGCAAAAGATTTTATCTTGGGCATCAGCTCCAGATAGTAGTGTTGGAACCTCTATGTGTGGGACAGTAATTGTTGATAGGCCATATTTAGAAAATTTGCCGAAATTTCATGTAGAAGATTTGCCGAGGAATCCCATCGAAAGAAATATCAAAGTAGAAGCTTGGATTAAAAATATTGAGGCCATTTTGTTTAATATATCTGATGAAAAATGAAAGTTTCACTGGAGTTCAGGGCAAACTGTAGATAACACAGCATCCATATTTAGTCTCCCACAATTTATTAACGTAAAGGACTGGAGTAATTTCAAGGATGCTATAAGATATAGGTTCCAGACGGCAGTATCAGTTGAAAATATCCATCGATACCTGGAACAATTGCAACTGAAGGAGGGACACACTCTAAGGGACTTCAGTTGTCTGGTATGGTCCAGGCTGGAAGATGTCAACGGAACTTTAAAATATAATACAGAACAGCTGGAACTTTATAAAAAGCAGGTATTTTGTGAAGGGTTGCCAGTCTGGATGAGAACTAGAGTTGCTATGGTACTAGCCATTAAAACCTTCGAAGAACTAGTTCAATATGCCATGTCTCTCGAGTCCGAATATGGTAGAGACAGAAAGGGAGATAGAATTGTTGCCTCAGAGAGAGAGTAACACCTGAGTCACCATATGTGGCGACAACCAATAATGAGAAGAAGTATATACCCCCGCACCGCAGGACAGGCGGTGGTGGGCGTAATAAACAGAATGCTCCGAGAACTAATCAATGCTGGGAGTGTGGCGGGATTGGCCATATTAGGGCCAACTGCCCTAATTTTCGTTCCTAACGAAAGAAGAAGGTACAAGGTTAAGAAAGATAGGTCTGATAACCTTGTTACCAAAGATGAAAGACCTATGATTAAAATAAGAGTAAATGGAAAAAAATTGGTAGCTTTCATTGATACGGGAAGTCAGGTGTCAATAATTAAGCGAGATGTATGTAATAACTGGAGGGGTTGTAAAATAAGCAAAGCTAAGAGAGAGATTACTGCTGTAAATGGTAATGATATTAATGTCGAGGGACAAACTGACCTGTACTTTGAACTGGGTGAAAGTTATAAAGTTCACGCTTGTTTAGTAGTGTCTGGAGTAAGGTTTCCAGGGGACTTACTCTTAGGTATGGATTTTCTCAGAAGGTTTGACTTCCTCTTGTCGTATGGCAAAGGAAGGGGAACCAGTCGGCTGATACTGGATGAGGTTTCCTTTCCAATAAAATTCATAGAACATCCCTCAATAGTAGCTTCTATGAGTAGGAGTAATAAATTATTCAAAACCCCATCTAAATCACTTTTTGAAGCGCAGTTACCTAATGTGAACTCTGCAGACGCAGATTATGCAGTTCATGTATTATATAACCAGGTATGTCCACCTAATACATTCAAATTTATTAAAGGTTCAGTGGGAAGGAAGGTCGAGCCAGGAAGTATCTTACAATTAGCGGGGAAGCTAGAATCCTTCCTGGTGCCTCATCATCTAGCCCAGGTTTCTGAGAAAAGACATATCTTAATACCAGTGATAAATCTGACAAGTAAAGCGTTAAGATTCAAGAATGGTAGAAGGTTAACATCAGCTGAGATTATCCCCAAAGACTTAATTTTTGAACCTGACTCCGTTAAGCTACCTGGCCGAGGTCAACAATGTGGAGCACTTAATACCCGCTGGAGCTGTTTTCTACGCCAGGAAAACCTTACGAGGTTTGGCTCAATGGATAATTAGCGAGGATGACTACAGGAGCTAGTTTATTTCTAGTAGAGTACAGGAAGGCACTGGAGCCCGATATTTAGTTTTAAGGAGACATGACGGATAAGGAGGTTTCGCACCAGAGTCATTGTTATTCGTTTCTTGTGCTAGAATTTATTAAACCTACTGATCTGTGTGAATTCATATTATTTGCTATTGTATTGTAATAGAACAAGATTAAAAGGGTTAGGATTACTTTCTTGGGTTAAATAGTCTAATATCTTACTTAGGACAAAAGGGTTGTCCTAGGACAAATTGTCCTAGTTCAGACATTTTAAATTGGGGGAGAAAGGGGGATGTGATGTAGTTCAGCTGGGCTTGTGAGGTCTCTGGGGAGACCTAATTTAACCAATTATATGGTCACACCTTGCCTTGGCAGACGTCTGTAGCCACGCCCACGTCTGAGGTCTTTTGTTCTTAACAGCGTCAGAACTCGGCGTCAGGTCGCAACACGTGGTACATACACCATTGGGGAGGGGGTACTTTGACTACGATATAAGCCCAGGGAAGAGCGGGGCAAGGAGGTTGTTGGTGACAGGTCCGTCGAGCGAGAGCTCTGGACAGCCGCGTGTGTAGTGGACCACGCATTGGGAATCTCGGGTCAGCTGGTCGGTGAATTAAGAGTGAGTACTAGTCCGTGTTACTGATAACATCTACCCTTCCCCCTGGTAATAAGTCTCATAGGTCAATTGTTATATTGTGTAAATTTCCATCAGGAGATGTTGTATTCTAGCCCTTTTATGTTATTAAGTAAACTATAGCCATAGTTCCCATTTTTATTTGTACCTTCATATGCTATTCCCTATTTTGTTAAGCACTGGGATATACAGGAGACGTGCTCACTCGCTGGGATACCTCCGGTAGAGTGGGTAGAGGTCTCACAGTGTGTGTGTGTGTGGACTCGACTTAGAAATTGACTGACAAGGCAATTCCCTGAAATATGCTAATTTCTCAAATATCAATACAATCAAACAGTTTGCTTGAACAATACGATGGCACATTTACCAAACAGCAATAATGTTCGAAGCAGAAGAGTAGCATTTTGAAACTTTTGAAGCCATGCAGGAAGGATATTTGGAAGTTAACAGAGCGAATCTAGGAATCTGAAAATAGGCTCTACATCGATGACCATAAAACAACTACACATGCCAACTGTTCCAAGAATTTTGTCTTAGTTACCGTATACCAGTGTTGGAAATTGAAGCTGATTGGATGTGGCCATCTTGTGCTGTGTGTTATGAGCGAAAGAAAAACGATTCTCTGGAAGGAAGATACCTAAGACAATTTTTTGTTAATATTCCATCATTAGAAATTCATCTGTTGAGTTCCCTTGTCGACTTTAACTGTTCTTAAAAAAATCCACTTAATATATACTAGTATGATCCTGTGGGTAGTTTTGTATTATTTATAATCTCTTATATTAAAAAAACTCATCAACTTCGTCAGTATGCTGTGTGCTCAGTAAAGCAGTAAATTAATAAACGCGCAGAACTCTGGAAGAGTGCGCAGCGAGCATATACCTCAACCACCTGAACATTTTTCCAACACTTTAACCACACAATGCCTCCTCCTTTTTCTAATTAACCGCATCCTACCCTCTCCTCCGCTTAATAACTCTTTCCCACAATTCCCACCTCATTACCCTAACTCCATTACATTACTTAAATACATACATTGTCCTGTCATCAACAGAGTCGGTGGTGGAGGCTGGGTCGTCCATGGTGCGGGCGGAGGAGGTGACGCTTGTGCTTCTGGCGCTGGTCTTGTGGGGAGTCGCTATAGTACTCTTCTTCCACAGGTAAATATGCTACGCTAGTGTACGGATCATCCACAGGTAAACACATTTGGCAGGTGTACGGATCTTTCACAAATGACCCCACAAGTTAAGAGTCAGGTCTTACACAGGGGACCTCTCAAGACAGGTACACAGGAGGCTTCTCAAGACAGGTACACAAGGGACCTCTCAAGACAGGTACACAGGGGACTTCTCAAGACAGGTACACAGAGGACCTCTCAAGACAGTTACACAGGGGACCTCTCAAGACAGGTGCACAGGGGACCTCTCAAGACAGGTGCACAGGGAACCTCTCAAGACAGGTACAGATAGTCTTACTCTTTTGACCTATCATATACATACAGAGTCTTTCAGGGGTGACCTCTCGAGTACACATGGGCATTGTCATTGCCTCTCGAGTACACACGGGCATTGTCATTGCCTCTCGAGTACACATGAGCACTGCCATTTCCTCTCGAATACAAATGGGCATTGCCATTGCTTCTCGAGTACGCACGGCCTTACACAGGTGACATCTCAGGTACACATGGTCTTACACAGATGATCTTTTTTTTATTGTTAAATTCATGGAGAAGCTCTAAACCCATCGAGGTCATTCACAGCTTAGGAGGTAGGTAACAATAAGGGAAGGGAAGACTAACTCTAGTTTCCTGGAACAAGAGCCCTTCACCAGTATCAGTGTCCCTTCCTTTCCCGCCTCCACTGCAATGGTGAATAAGGTGACAATTAGAATGTATAAGGCATAACTTGCCGACAGATAGTAAGAAGACACTAAATATAGGAAAGTCTTTACTGATGCAACGTTTCGCCGACGGGGGCGAGACTGATCATGTGCGTGGAAACAAGACAACAGCGCTTGTTAAATGATACACTAGGTGCCTCAGGAAGTGGAGCATCAGAGAAGCACTGCAAGATCCCTGCTGTCTCACATTATGCTCTAAATTTGCTGTGTTCTAAGACGATGTGGATGGTGGATGTGCCCGACATAAATGTGCTACTATTCTGTTTAATGATACTGGATAGTTTGACAGTTAGACTCCAGATAACTGTGTTCATTTTAATTATTTTCAAGAAATAACCCTAAAGGTTTATCCCAGACGATTTCATGACCACGGAAGTTACGGTACTGTATACAAACATCGCTGGTGTTGTAGGCACGTAGGCGTAGGGCAATTTCTCCAATGTCTTTAGATGCAGTGAATGATGGGGAGGACCTTGTGATGTCTCTGTCCTGGAAGTAATTAGAGCTACATCAAATGTTGGCTTCGTGCAGGACAGGAGAGACTACAATGGTTATGATCCCAGTGGATAAGATGAGTCTGCGTTCAGTATTACTTTATAAGTTCTGACAGTATTGCGTATCTGAGTGACATTTCGCTTACAACGAAATTTTATGTGGAGAGGGAATTTGAGGCCACTGAAGGTTCTCTCAGCTTTCAGCAGATCATCATCGCAAACCCTAAGTGTCCAATGGAAGAAATCGATTATTATGT
Source organism: Cherax quadricarinatus (assembly GCF_038502225.1). Taxonomy (NCBI): domain Eukaryota; kingdom Metazoa; phylum Arthropoda; class Malacostraca; order Decapoda; family Parastacidae; genus Cherax; species Cherax quadricarinatus. The sequence continues at coordinate 55,296,237 of NC_091293.1, forward strand.
CTCTTATAGATCATGATGTTAGTAGAAGTGCGGGCAGTCATGTTTATTAGTGACTTTCCAAAAAAACAGTTTGGTTGACTCGATCTTGTGTTTTCTCTGTACATAATAAAGCCTTTCCCCTGAGAGTGTAACCTTAATGGAGATACTTCATATTATTATTATTATAATCAAAAAGAAGCGCTAAGCCACAAGGGCTATACAGCAGAGATACTTCATAAAAAAAACATATCTCCTGTGTATTGGATAGGATGGAAGAAAACCTCTGAAGATCCGGTAGCTGATGAACTTTTGCTCTTAGAATTCTTGACGATATCCTCAGTGCCCCACTGAGGTCTACCAGCCCAGGCTGACGGATTTCAACACCTTGAGTGAGCACCATCCTGCGTGCTGGAATATGACAGGGTAAACATAGTTTTTGTTCGCACTGTGTAACTATCATATAGAATAGGTAGCAGCACATTGCTGATATGTCTGATATTTTTTAAAAAAGAAACGTACCAATAAAGCTTCCCCTGAATTTAACATCTTAACAATAATGATAATAAAAATGATGATAATAATAATGATAATAATAATAATGATAATAATAATAATAATAATAATAATAATAATATTATTATTATTATTATTATTATTATTAGTAGTAGTAGTAGTAGTAGTAGAAGTAGTAGTAGTACTAGTCGTAGTAGTAGTAGTAGTAGTAGTAGTAGTAGTAGTGGTAACAGTAATGGAAGTAGTATATGATTATTATAACTAGAGTAATAATAATAATAATAATAATAATAATAATAATAATAATAATAATAATAATAATAATAATAATAATAATCTCTGATGTGCTGTATCAACAGATGGGGTAAGATCAGGATGCTGGAGCCCTACCAGCCTGAATACAAGCCTCTCAACCACTCCCCAGCCTGTCCCCTGGCGCCCACCACACCCACACAGACACAGCAGCGACCTACCAACCTACGTCCACTGCTACCCAGGAAGAGCTCCTCCCTCTGCTTCACTCCATCCATGCTGCGAGCGGTGAGTGCAGGAGGGAGGGAGGAAGGGAGATAGAGGGACGATGTGTATGAGATGGAAAAGGTGGATGGTTGTGGGAAAGGGAAGGAGGGATTGTAAAAGTAGGAGGAAGTAACGGCGGAGGTAACACGACAGGTAGGAGAATAAAGAAGTGGGAAGGAGAAGTGAACTAATGAAGATGACTGGCGATGGTAGGGAAAGGCAGGCATGAATGAAGAGGAAAATAATTGATTGATAGGTAAGAGAGGGAGAGAGAGAGAATTTAATGGGAAGGTAATGGATGGAAAGTGGGGCAGGAAGGCGGTATAAAGACAGAGAAGGGTAAGAAACCGAGGAAGAGATAGTGATGAAAAGGGGAAGAGAGACAAAGTAAAAATTTACCCCTGTTCCTCAGCTAAAGGATTGAAACAAAATCTTTTCTCTCTCTTGCACACACACACACACACACACACACACACACACACACACACACACACACACACATACACACACACTAGCCGAGGTGGCTAGAAGAGCTCACATGGGGAAGCAAAGTTACTAGTTATGGGTGATTTCAATCGCAAGGAAACTGACTTGGAAAACCAGGAGCCCCATGGGGGTCCTGAAACATGGAGAGCCAAGATGATGGAGGTGGTACTGGAAAACCTCGTGCATCAACATGTTAGAGACACTACCAGAGAGAGGTGAGGATGATCCAGCAAGACTGGACCTTGTATTCACCTTGAGTTGTTCGGACAATGAGGATATCATGTATGAAAGGCCCCTAGGAGCTAGTGATCATGTGGTTCTGTGCTCTGACTGCATAGTTGAGCTACAAGCGGAGAGAGTAGCAGGAATAGGATGGGAAAAAACAAGCTACAAAAGGGGGACTACACAGGCATGAGGAACTTCCTGCAAGACGTTCAGTGGGAGAGAGAACTGGCAGGAAAACCAGCACAAGAAATGATGGACTATGCGACAACAAAATGCAAGGAGGCAGAGGAGAGGTTTGTTCCCAAGGGAAACGGAAATAATGGGAAGTCCAGAACGAGTCCTTGGTTCACCCAAAGGTGCAGGGAGGCAAAAACTAGGTGTACTGGAGAGTGGAAAAGGTACAGAAGACAAAGGACCCAGGAAAATAAAGAGATCAGCCGAAGAGCCAGAAACGAATATGCACAGATAAGAAGGGAGGCTCAGCGACAATACGAAAATGACATAGCATCGAAAGTCAAGTCTGACCCGAAGCTGTTGTATAGCCACATCAGAAGGAAAACAACAGTCAAGGACCAGGCAATCAGACTGAGGAAGGATGATGGGGAGTTCACAAGAAACGACGTGTGTGAGGAGCTCAACATGAGATTTAAAGAAGGATTTACAGTGGAAAGCGGTAGGAATCCAGGATATCAGAACAGGGAGCTACACCAACAAGTGCTGGATGAGGTACACATAACCAAGGAGGAGGTGAAGAAGCTGCTATGTAAACTTGATGCCTCAAAGGCGGTGAGACCAGACAACATCTCTCCATGGGTTCTTAGAGAGGGAGCAGAGATGCTGTGTGCGCCACTAACAAAGATCTTCGACACATCCATTGAAACTGGGCAACTACCTGAGGTATGGTAAAGCTCATGGAGCAGGGAGAGAGAGGACCTAGTAGCGTTCAGTGAGAAGGCAGGGCCAGGAGTTGAGTCTCGATCCCTGCAACCACAATTAGGTGAGTATACACACACACACACACACACACACACACACACACACACACACACACACACACACACACACACACACACACACACACACACACACACACACACACACACACACACACACACACACACACACACACACACACACACACACACACACACACACACACACACACACACACACACACACACACACACACACACACACCTAGAAAGGAGTAGGCTCATATGTGAAAACCAGCACTTCAGGCATTGAAAATCTTGCGTCACTAACCTTCTGGTAAGGTAACAGAAGTAAGACAGGGGAGAGTCAGATGGGTAGACTGCATTTTCTTGGACCGTAAGAACGCTTCTTACACAGTACCGCACGAGAGACTGGTAAAAAAAATAGAGAATAAAGGAATAACAGGAAAAGCACTGCAATGGATCAGGAAATAGCTGACAATAAGGAAACAACAAGAGATGGTACGTGACGAGGCGTCGGAGTGGGCGCGTGTGTCAAGTAGGGTTCCACAAGGGTCGTTCCTAAGGCTGGTACTGTTTCTTGTCTATGTGAATGACTTGCCAGAAGGTATAGAGTTAAAGGTGTCCCTATTCACAAACGACGTGAAATTAATAAGAACAAACGGACAAGGATCAGAAAAGACTACGAAAGGATCTGGACAAGCTACAAGCCTGGTCTGACTAATGACTCACGGAGTCTAACCCCAGCAAGTGCAAAGTTATGAAACTTGGGGAAGGACGAAGAAGACCGCAGACTGATTACAGGCTAGGGAGGTCAAAGGCTGCAAAACTCAATCAAGAAAAGGATATTGGGGTGAGCATCATACCGAGCACATCCCCCAAAGCTCATATCAACCAAATAATTACAGCAGCATATGGGCGCAGTAGTTATTTGTAAAATAACTAAGAATACCGTCCGTAAGTACAGTGTACGTCAGGCGTTTATTGAAGTACGCAGCACTAGTATGGAACTCATACCTGGTCAAACACGTCAGAATATTAGACAAAGTGCAAAATTTTGCAGCAAGACTAGTACCGGAGCTAAGGAACATGTCTAAGGTTAAGGGAACTCAACCAGAAGATACCGGAGGATAGGAAATATAGGGAGGGTGAATATGATGACGTACAAAATACTGAGAGGAACTGACAAGGTGAACAGGAACAGAATGTTTCAGAGGTGGGATATAGCAACAAAATAGCACAACTGGAAGTTGGAAACTCAGATGAGTCATAGGAATGTTAGGAAGTATTTCTTCGGCCTTAGAGTTGTCAGGAAGTGGAACAATCTGGAGAGTAAAGTAGTAGAGGCAGAATCCATTCATAGCTTTAAGAAAAGGTACAATAAGGCTCTTGGAGCTGGGAGAAAGTGGACCTATTAGCGACCAGCAAAGAGACGGGGCCAGGAGCTATGAATCGACACCTGCAACCAAATACACAGACACAGACACACACACACACACACACACACACACACACACACACACACACACACACACACACACACACACACACACATAATCTGGTTATATCACCTTTACGTTACAACGGAACCTGAGCTCTTACATGTACCTTTCCTGGATGGATACACGTGCACTCTCTCTCTCTCTCTCTCTCTCTCTCTCTCTCTCTCTCTCTCTCTCTCTCTCTCTCTCTCTCTCTCTCTCTCACTCTCTCTCTCTCTCTCTCTCACTCTCTCTCTCTCCTCTCTCTCTCTCTCTCTCTCTTGCCTTTCTGTTTTACTATCCTGACCTCATCTCTCTTGACAACAAAAAAGGTGGTAGTTCAGCTTTTATTGGCAAATAACTTTGATACAGACTACAAGGTCTTCTATTTTATTTCTCTCTCTCTCTCTCTCTCTCTCTCTCTCTCTCTCTCTCTGTCTCTCTCTCTGTCTCTCTCTCTCCTCTCTCTCTCTCTCACTCTCTCTCTCTCCTCTCTCTCTCTCACCTCTCTCTCTCTCTCTCTCTCACTCTCTCTCTCGCTCCTCTCTCTCTCTCTCACTCTCTCTCTCTCTCACCCTCTCTCTCTCTCTCTCTCTCACTCTCTCTCAACCTCTCTCTCTCTCTCTCTCTCACCCTCTCTCTCTCTCTCTCACTCTCTCTCTCTCTCACCCTCTCTCTCTCTCTCACTCTCTCTCTCACCCTCTTTCTCTCTCTCTCTGCACCTTCCCTAACCTTTTCAACTATACTGTTCCACCCTTTCCTCTCCCCTCTTCTCTCTGCAGCTTCCCCTCATATCTCCCAGCCGGTTGACACCTCAAAGACCTGGTAAGTCCCCTCGATCGATACCCGTCAGTCGAATTGAATTTAATCTTTAGGAGCAGCAAAGAAAGTGCAACAATACTAGTATTCTTATACAAATATTTTATCACGGGTTTGTTTAAACAAAATACTTCTTCGGGTCTCGTTTCATTTTGTTTTTATTTACTAGTTATTTAAATATTGCTTCTGTCACTTCTGTTATAACATAGACTGGCAATTTTTTTTTCTGTATTTGCTCTTTTCTATATTTGTTATTCCAGTCTTAATCTTGTAAAAACTAATAGAAGATTTTTTAAAAAAATTATGTTATAACAAAGTACAGTCACATTTTCACCAGAAATTTAAGCCGAACTTAACAAATTTAAAGTTAAGTGACTAATTAGGAGAAGATCAAGTATGTGATGAGAATTAGAATGTCGTTCATTTTATTGTAAAGAGAAAATTACGTTCGACTAGCACCTAATGCCGTTCTTTGTATTTAAATTTGCACACATATTTTTTCAGTTTATGCTAGTCTGTGTTATACGTCAGTGCTTGTCACCTAGGGTAATTGGTCACCATGGGGTGACCCGGGCTAGTACCCGGGGTGACCCGGGCTAGTACCCGGGGTGACCCGGGCTAGTACCCGGGGTGACACCCGGGCTAGTACCCTGGGTGACCTGGGCTAGTACCCTGGGTGACCCGGGCTAGTACCCGGGGTGACACCCGGGCTAGTACCCTGGGTGACCCGGGCTAGTACCCTGGGTGACCCGGGCTAGTACCCTGGGTGACCCGGGCTAGTACCCTGGGTGACCCGGGCTAGTACCGGGTGACCCGGGGGGCTAGTACCCAGGGGTGACCCTGGGCTGTACCCGAGGTGACCCGGGCTAGTACCCAGGGTGACCCGGGCTGTAGCCCAGGGGTGACCTGGGCTAGTACCCAGGGTGACCCAGGCTAGTACCAGGGGTGACCCGGGCTAGTACCCGGGTGACCTGGGCTAGTACCAGGGTGACCAGGCTGTACCCAGGTGACCTGGGCTGGATACCCGGGGTGACCTGGGCTAGTACCCAGGGGTGACCCAGGCTAGTACCCGGGGTGGGGATGGGACCCTGGTGGTGACCCAGGGCTGGCTGCCCAGGGGTGACCCGGGCTAGTACCCAGGGTGACCCTGGGCTAGTACCCAGGGTGACCTGGGCGGTAGTACCCAGGGTGACCCTAGGCTAGTACCCAGGGTGACCCGGAGGCTAGTACCCAGGGGTGACCTGGGCTAGTACCCAGGGTGACCTGGGCTACCCTGCCAGGGCGTGGGCCAGGGGTGACCAGGCTACCCAGGGGTGACCCAGGGCTGTACCAGGGTGACCCAGGCTAGTACCCGGGGTGACCCGGGCTAGTACCCGGGGTGACCCGGGCTAGTACCCGGGGTGACCCGGGCTAGTACCCGGGGTGACCCGGGCTAGTACCCGGGGTGACCCGGGCTAGTACCCGGGGTGACCCGGGCTAGTACCCGGGGTGACCCGGGCTAGTACCCGGGGTGACCCGGGCTAGGACCAGGAGTCAACAAATAAGAAAAATATTACATCAGGTAAAGCCAGTAAGTGTACAGCTATGGACTCTGACTCAGACCCAGACTCCTGGACCTCTTTATTTATCAACAGTCGCATACAAAAGACTATCACAGGAATACAGGTATCATCCCACAGAATATGGCCCACTTAAACAAACGTGGCTCCAAAGAAACTGCAAAAAATACTAAACCGATAGAACTTACGTCCCGCATTATCGAAATCTTCGTAAGAGTTTTTAGTAGCAGAATTTCAAAATAATAATTGCACGACTCAATGCACCATGATTTTCAAGCAGGTCTCTCCTGCCTCTTGTAACTGCCTGACCATTGCAACATGGTTATGGATGCACTGATAGAAAAAAAAAATGAAATAGTGGTATGTATACACAAACTTTGCAAAAGCCTTCGACGAGTGTGATAATGGTGTGATACCACACAAGTGTCATCATGGTATGATACCACACAAGTGTCATCATGGTGTGATACCACACAAGTGTGATGATGGTGTGATAATACACAAGTGTCATCATGGTGTGATACCACACAAGTGTCATCATGGTGTGATACCACACAAGTGTGATCATGGTGTGATACCACACAAGTGTGATCATGGTGTGATACCACTCAAGTGTGATCATGGTGTGATACCACACAAGTGTCATCATGGTGTGATACCACACAAGTGTCATCATGGTGTGATACCACACAAGTGTCATCATGGTGTGATACCACACAAGTGTGATCATGGTGTGATACCACACAAGTGTGATCATGGTGTGATACCACACAAGTGTCATCATGGTGTGATACCACACAAGTGTCATCATGGTGTGATACCACACAAGTGTCATCATGGTGTGATACCACACAAGTGTGATCATGGTGTGATACTACACAAGTGAGATCATGGTGTCATACCACACAAGTGTGATCATGGTGTCATACCACACAAGTGTGATCATGGTGTCATACCACACAAGTGTCATCATGGTGTGATACCACACAAGTGTAATCATGGTGTGATACCACACAAGTGTCATCATGGTGTGATACCACACAGGTGTGATCATGGTGTAATACCACACACTTGTGATCATGGTATAATACCACACACTTGTGATCATGGTGTAATACCACACACTTGTGATCATGGAGTAATACCACACACTTGTGATCATGGTGTAATACCACACACTTGTGATCATGGTGTAATACCACACACTTGTGATCATGGTGTAATACCACACACTTGTGATCATGGTGTAATACCACACACTTGTGATCATGGTGTAATACCACACACTTGTGATCATGGTGTAATACCACATACTTGTGATCATGGTGTAATACCACACAAGTGTGATCATGGTGTAATACCACACACTTGTGATCATGGTGTAATACCACACACTTGTGATCATGGTGTAATACCACACACTTGTGATCATGGTGTAATACCACACACTTGTGATCATGGTGTAATACCACACACTTGTGATAATGGTGTAATACCACACACTTGTGATCATGGTGTAATACCACACACTTGTGATCATGGTGCAATACCACACAAGTGTGATCCTGGTGTGATACCACACAAGTGTGATCATGGTGTGATACCACACAAGTGTAATCATGGTGAAATACCACACAAGTGTAATCATGGTGTAATACCACACACTTGTGATCATAGTGTAATACCACACTCTTGTGATCATGGTGTAATACCACACACTTGTGATCATGGTGTAATACCACACACTTGTGATCATGGTGTAATACCACACAAGTGTGATCATGGTGTGATACCACACAAGTGTGATCATGATGTGATACCACACAAGTGTGATCATGGTGTGATACCACACAAGTGTGATCATGGTGTGATACCACACAAGTGTAATCATGGTGTAATACCACACAAGTGTGATCATGGTGTAATACCACACACTTGTGATCATAGTGTAATACCACACACTTGTGATCATGGTGTAATACCACACAAGTGTGATCATGGTGTAATACCACACAAGTGTGATCATGATGTAATACCACACACTTGTGATCATGGTGTAATACCACACACATGTGATCATTGTGTAATACCACACAAGTGTGATCATGGTGTAATACCACACAAGTGCGATCATTGTGTAATACCACACAAGTGTAATCATTGTGTAATACCACACAAGTGTAATCATGATGTAATACCACACACTTGTGATCATGGTGTAATACCACACACTTGTGATCATGGTGTAATACCACACAAGTGTAATCATGGTGTAATACTACACACTTGTGATCATGGTGTAATACCACACACTTGTGATCATGGTATAATACCACACACGTGTGATCATGGTGTAATACCACACACTTGTGATCACGGTGTAATACCACACAAGTGTGATCATTTTGTAATACAACACAAGTGTGATCATGGTGTAATACCACACACTTGTGATCATGGTGTAATACTACACAAGGGAAATCATGATGTAATACCACACAAGTGTGATCATGGTGTAATACCACACAAGTGTGATCATGGTGTGATACCACACAAGTGTCATCATGGTGTGATACCACACAAGTGTGATCATGGTGTGATACCACACAAGTGTGATCATGGTGTGATACCACACAAGTGTGATCATGGTGTGATACCACACAAGTGTCATCATGGTGTGATACCACACAAGTGTGATCATGGTGTGATACTACACAAGTGTGATCATGGTGTGATACCACACAAGTGTGATCATTGTGTCATACCACACAAGTGTCATCATGGTGTGATACCACGCAAGTGTCATCATGGTGTGATACCACACAAGTGTGATCATGGTGTGATACCACACAAGTATGATCATGGTGTGATACCACACAGGTGTGATCATGGTGTGATACCACACAAGTGTGATCATGGTGTAATACCACTCACTTGTGATCATGGTGTAATACCACACACTTGTGATCATGGTGTAATACCACACACTTGTGATCATAGAGTAATACCACACACTTGTGATCATGGTGTAATACCACACACTTGTGATCATGGTGTAATACCACACACTTGTGATCATGGTGTAATACCACACACTTGTGATCATGGTGTAATACCACACACTTGTGATCATGGTGTAATACCACACACTTGTGATCATGGTGTAATACCACACACTTGTGATCATGGTGTAATACCACATACTTGTGATCATGGTGTAATACCACACACTTGTGATCATGGTGTAATACGACACACTTGTGATCATGATGTAATACCACACACTAGTGATCATGGTGTAATACCACACACTTGTGATCATGGTGTAATACCACACACTTGTGATCATGGTGTAATACCACACACTTGTGATCATGGTGTAATATCACACAAGTGTGATGATGGTGTAATACCACACAAGTGTGATCATGGTGTGATACCACACAAGTGTGGTCATGGTGTAATACCACACAAGTGTGATCATGGTGTAATACCACACAAGTGTGATCATGGTGTAATACCACACAAGTGTGATCATGGTGTAATACCACACAACTGTGATCATGGTGTAATACCACACACTTGTGATCATGGTGTAATACCACACAAGTGTAATCATGGTGTAATACCACACACTTGTGATCATAGAGTAATACCACACACTTGTGATCATGGGGTAATACCACACAAGTGTGATCATGGTGTAATACCACACAAGTGTGATCATGGTGTAATACCACACAAGTGTGATCATGGTGTGATACCACGCAAGTGTGATCATGATGTGATACCACACAAGTGTGATCATGGTGTAATACCACACAAGTGTGATCATGGTGTAATGCCACACAAGTGTGATCATGGTGTGATACCACACAAGTGTGATCATGATGTGATACCACACAAGTGTGATCATGGTGTGATACCACACAAGTGTGATCATGGTGTAATACCACACACTTGTGATCATGGTTTAATACCACACACTTGTGATCATGGTGTAATACCACACACGTGTGATCATGGTGCAATACCACACACTTGTGATCATGGTGTAATACCACACAAGTGTGATCATGGTGTAATACCACACAAGTGTGATCATGGTGTAATACCACACAAGTGCAATCATGGTGTAATACCACACAAGTGTGATCATGATGCAATACCACACACTTGTGATCATGGTGTAATACCACACACTTGTGATCATGGTGTAATACCACACAAGTGTGATCATGGTGTAATACCACACAAGTGTGATCATGGTGTAATACCACACAAATGTGATCATGGTGTAATGCCACACACTTGTGATCATGGTGTAATACCACACACTTGTGATCATGGTGTAATACCACACAAGTGTGATCATGGTGTAATACCACACAAATGTGATCATGGTGTAATACCACACACTTGTGATCATGGTGTAATACCACACAAGTGTGATCATGGTGTAATACCACACACTTGTGATCATGGTGTAATACCACACACTTGTGATCATGGTGTAATACCACACACTTGTGATCATGGAGTAATACCACACACTTGTGATCATGGTGTAATACCACACACTTGTAATCATGGTGTAATACCACACACTTGTGATCATGGTGTAATACCACACACTTGTGATCATGGTGTAATACCACACACTTGTGATCATGGTGTAATACCACACACTTGTGATCATGGTGTAATACCACATACTTGTGATCATGGTGTAATACCACACAAGTGTGATCATGGTGTAATACCACACACTTGTGATCATGGTGTAATACCACACACTTGTGATCATGGTGTAATACCACACACTTGTGATCATGGTGTAATACCACACACTTGTGATCATGGTGTAATACCACACACTTGTGATAATGGTGTAATACCACACACTTGTGATCATGGTGTAATACCACACACTTGTGATCATGGTGCAATACCACACAAGTGTGATCATGGTGTGATACCACACAAGTGTGATCATGGTGTGATACCACACAAGTGTAATCATGGTGAAATACCACACAAGTGTAATCATGGTGTAATACCACACACTTGTGATCATAGTGTAATACCACACTCTTGTGATCATGGTGTAATACCACACACTTGTGATCATGGTGTAATACCACACACTTGTGATCATGGTGTAATACCACACAAGTGTGATCATGGTGTGATACCACACAAGTGTGATCATGATGTGATACCACACAAGTGTGATCATGGTGTGATACCACACAAGTGTGATCATGGTGTGATACCACACAAGTGTAATCATGGTGTAATACCACACAAGTGTGATCATGGTGTAATACCACACACTTGTGATCATAGTGTAATACCACACACTTGTGATCATGGTGTAATACCACACAAGTGTGATCATAGTGTAATACCACACAAGTGTGATCATGATGTAATACCACACACTTGTGATCATGGTGTAATACCACACACATGTGATCATTGTGTAATACCACACAAGTGTGATCATGGTGTAATACCACACAAGTGCGATCATTGTGTAATACCACACAAGTGTAATCATGGTGTAATACCACACAAGTGTAATCATGATGTAATACCACACACTTGTGATCATGGTGTAATACCACACACTTGTGATCATGGTGTAATACCACACAAGTGTAATCATGGTGTAATACTACACACTTGTGATCATGGTGTAATACCACACACTTGTGATCATGGTATAATACCACACACGTGTGATCATGGTGTAATACCACACACTTGTGATCACTGTGTAATACCACACAAGTGTGATCATTTTGTAATACCACACAAGTGTGATCATGGTGTAATACCACACACTTGTGATCATGGTGTAATACTACACAAGGGTAATCATGATGTAATACCACACAAGTGTGATCATGGTGTAATACCACACAAGTGTGATCATGGTGTGTTACCACACAAATGTCATCATGGTGTGATACCACACAAGTGTGATCATGGTGTGATACCACACAAGTGTGATCATGGTGTGATACCACACAAGTGTCATCATGGTGTGATACCACACAAGTGTCATCATGGTGTGATACCACACAAGTGTGATCATGGTGTGATACTACACAATTGTGATCATGGTTTGATACCACACAAGTGTGATCATTGTGTCATACCACACAAGTGTCATCATGGTGTGATACCACGCAAGTGTCATCATGGTGTGATACCACACAAGTGTGATCATGGTGTGATACCACACAAGTATGATCATGGTGTGATACCACACAGGTGTGATCATGGTGTGATACCACACAAGTGTGATCATGGTGTAATACCACTCACTTGTGATCATGGTGTAATACCACAAACTTGTGATCATGGTGTAATACCACACACTTGTGATCATAGAGTAATACCACACACTTGTGATCATGGTGTAATACCACACACTTGTGATCATGGTGTAATACCACACACTTGTGATCATGGTGTAATACCACACACTTTTGATCATGGTGTAATACCACACACTTGTGATCATGGTGTAATACCACACACTTGTGATCATGGTGTAATACCACATACTTGTGATCATGGTGTAATTGCACACAAGTGTGATCATGGTGTAATACCACACACTTGTGATCATGGTGTAATACGACACACTTGTGATCATGATGTAATACCACACACTAGTGATCATGGTGTAATACCACACACTTGTGATCATGGTGTAATACCACACACTTGTGATCATGGTGTAATACCACACACTTGTGATCGTGGTGTAATATCACACAAGTGTGATGATGGTGTAATACCACACAAGTGTGATCATGGTGTGATACCACACAAGTGTGGTCATGGTGTAATACCACACAAGTGTGATCATGGTGTAATACCACACAAGTGTGATCATGGTGTAATACCACACAAGTGTGATCATGGTGTAATACCACACAACTGTGATCATGGTGTAATACCACACACTTGTGATCATGTGTAATACCACACAAGTGTGATCATGGTGTAATACCACACAAGTGTAATCATGGTGTAATACCACACACTTGTGATCATAGAGTAATACCACACACTTGTGATCATGGGGTAATACCACACAAGTGTGATCATGGTGTAATACCACACAAGTGTGATCATGGTGTAATACCACACAAGTGTGATCATGGTGTGATACCACGCAAGTGTGATCATGATGTGATACCACACAAGTGTGATCATGGTGTAATACCACACAAGTGTGATCATGGTGTAATACCACACAAGTGTGATCATGGTGTGATACCACACAAGTGTGATCATGATGTGATACCACACAAGTGTGATCATGGTGTGATACCACACAAGTGTGATCATGGTGTAATACCACACACTTGTGATCATGGTTTAATACCACACACTTGTGATCATGGTGTAATACCACACACGTGTGATCATGGTGTAATACCACACACTTGTGATCATGGTGTAATACCACACAAGTGTGATCATGGTGTAATACCACACAAGTGTGATCATGATGTAATACCACACACTTGTGATCATGGTGTAATACCACACACTTGTGATCATGGTGTAATACCACACAAGTGTAATCATGGTGTAATACCACACAAGTGCAATCATGGTGTAATACCACACAAGTGTGATCATGATGCAATACCACACTTGTGATCATGGTGTAATACCACACACTTGTGATCATGGTGTAATACCACACAAGTGTGATCATGGTGTAATACCACACAAGTGTGATCATGGTGTAATACCACACAAATGTGATCATTGTGTAATGCCACACACTTGTGATCATGGTGTAATACCACACACTTGTGATCATGGTGTAATACCACACAAGTGTGATCATGGTGTAATACCACACAAATGTAATACCACACAAGTGTGATCATGGTGTAATACCACACACTTGTGATCATGGTGTAATACTACACAAGGGTAATCATGATGTAATACCACACAAGTGTGATCATGGTGTAATACCACACAAGTGTGATCATGGTGTAATACCACACAAATGTGATCATTGTGTAATGCCACACACTTGTGATCATGGTGTAATACCACACACTTGTGATCATGGTGTAATACCACACAAGTGTGATCATGGTGTAATACCACACAAATGTAATACCACACAAGTGTGATCATGGTGTAATACCACACACTTGTGATCATGGTGTAATACTACACAAGGGTAATCATGATGTAATACCACACAAGTGTGATCATGGTGTAATACCACACAAGTGTGATCATGGTGTGTTACCACACAAATGTCATCATGGTGTGATACCACACAAGTGTGATCATGGTGTGATACCACACAAGTGTGATCATGGTGTGATACCACACAAGTGTCATCATGGTGTGATACCACACAAGTGTCATCATGGTGTGATACCACACAAGTGTGATCATGGTGTGATACTACACAATTGTGATCATGGTTTGATACCACACAAGTGTGATCATTGTGTCATACCACACAAGTGTCATCATGGTGTGATACCACGCAAGTGTCATCATGGTGTGATACCACACAAGTGTGATCATGGTGTGATACCACACAAGTATGATCATGGTGTGATACCACACAGGTGTGATCATGGTGTGATACCACACAAGTGTGATCATGGTGTAATACCACTCACTTGTGATCATGGTGTAATACCACAAACTTGTGATCATGGTGTAATACCACACACTTGTGATCATAGAGTAATACCACACACTTGTGATCATGGTGTAATACCACACACTTGTGATCATGGTGTAATACCACACACTTGTGATCATGGTGTAATACCACACACTTTTGATCATGGTGTAATACCACACACTTGTGATCATGGTGTAATACCACACACTTGTGATCATGGTGTAATACCACATACTTGTGATCATGGTGTAATTGCACACAAGTGTGATCATGGTGTAATACCACACACTTGTGATCATGGTGTAATACGACACACTTGTGATCATGATGTAATACCACACACTAGTGATCATGGTGTAATACCACACACTTGTGATCATGGTGTAATACCACACACTTGTGATCATGGTGTAATACCACACACTTGTGATCGTGGTGTAATATCACACAAGTGTGATGATGGTGTAATACCACACAAGTGTGATCATGGTGTGATACCACACAAGTGTGGTCATGGTGTAATACCACACAAGTGTGATCATGGTGTAATACCACACAAGTGTGATCATGGTGTAATACCACACAAGTGTGATCATGGTGTAATACCACACAACTGTGATCATGGTGTAATACCACACACTTGTGATCATGTGTAATACCACACAAGTGTGATCATGGTGTAATACCACACAAGTGTAATCATGGTGTAATACCACACACTTGTGATCATAGAGTAATACCACACACTTGTGATCATGGGGTAATACCACACAAGTGTGATCATGGTGTAATACCACACAAGTGTGATCATGGTGTAATACCACACAAGTGTGATCATGGTGTGATACCACGCAAGTGTGATCATGATGTGATACCACACAAGTGTGATCATGGTGTAATACCACACAAGTGTGATCATGGTGTAATACCACACAAGTGTGATCATGGTGTGATACCACACAAGTGTGATCATGATGTGATACCACACAAGTGTGATCATGGTGTGATACCACACAAGTGTGATCATGGTGTAATACCACACACTTGTGATCATGGTTTAATACCACACACTTGTGATCATGGTGTAATACCACACACGTGTGATCATGGTGTAATACCACACACTTGTGATCATGGTGTAATACCACACAAGTGTGATCATGGTGTAATACCACACAAGTGTGATCATGATGTAATACCACACACTTGTGATCATGGTGTAATACCACACACTTGTGATCATGGTGTAATACCACACAAGTGTAATCATGGTGTAATACCACACAAGTGCAATCATGGTGTAATACCACACAAGTGTGATCATGATGCAATACCACACTTGTGATCATGGTGTAATACCACACACTTGTGATCATGGTGTAATACCACACAAGTGTGATCATGGTGTAATACCACACAAGTGTGATCATGGTGTAATACCACACAAATGTGATCATTGTGTAATGCCACACACTTGTGATCATGGTGTAATACCACACACTTGTGATCATGGTGTAATACCACACAAGTGTGATCATGGTGTAATACCACACAAATGTAATACCACACAAGTGTGATCATGGTGTAATACCACACACTTGTGATCATGGTGTAATACTACACAAGGGTAATCATGATGTAATACCACACAAGTGTGATCATGGTGTAATACCACACAAGTGTGATCATGGTGTAATACCACACAAATGTGATCATTGTGTAATGCCACACACTTGTGATCATGGTGTAATACCACACACTTGTGATCATGGTGTAATACCACACAAGTGTGATCATGGTGTAATACCACACAAATGTAATACCACACAAGTGTGATCATGGTGTAATACCACACACTTGTGATCATGGTGTAATACTACACAAGGGTAATCATGATGTAATACCACACAAGTGTGATCATGGTGTAATACCACACAAGTGTGATCATGGTGTGTTACCACACAAATGTCATCATGGTGTGATACCACACAAGTGTGATCATGGTGTGATACCACACAAGTGTGATCATGGTGTGATACCACACAAGTGTCATCATGGTGTGATACCACACAAGTGTCATCATGGTGTGATACCACACAAGTGTGATCATGGTGTGATACTACACAATTGTGATCATGGTTTGATACCACACAAGTGTGATCATTGTGTCATACCACACAAGTGTCATCATGGTGTGATACCACGCAAGTGTCATCATGGTGTGATACCACACAAGTGTGATCATGGTGTGACACCACACAAGTATGATCATGGTGTGATACCACACAGGTGTGATCATGGTGTGATACCACACAAGTGTGATCATGGTGTAATACCACTCACTTGTGATCATGGTGTAATACCACAAACTTGTGATCATGGTGTAATACCACACACTTGTGATCATAGAGTAATACCACACACTTGTGATCATGGTGTAATACCACACACTTGTGATCGTGGTGTAATACCACACACTTGTGATCATGGTGTAATACCACACACTTTTGATCATGGTGTAATACCACACACTTGTGATCATGGTGTAATACCACACACTTGTGATCATGGTGTAATACCACATACTTGTGATCATGGTGTAATTGCACACAAGTGTGATCATGGTGTAATACCACACACTTGTTATCATGGTGTAATACGACACACTTGTGATCATGATGTAATACCACACACTAGTGATCATGGTGTAATACCACACACTTGTGATCATGGTGTAATACCACACACTTGTGATCATGGTGTAATACCACACACTTGTGATCGTGGTGTAATATCACACAAGTGTGATGATGGTGTAATACCACACAAGTGTGATCATGGTGTGATACCACACAAGTGTGGTCATGGTGTAATACCACACAAGTGTGATCATGGTGTAATACCACACAAGTGTGATCATGGTGTAATACCACACAAGTGTGATCATGGTGTAATACCACACAACTGTGATCATGGTGTAATACCACACACTTGTGATCATGTGTAATACCACACAAGTGTGATCATGGTGTAATACCACACAAGTGTAATCATGGTGTAATACCACACACTTGTGATCATAGAGTAATACCACACACTTGTGATCATGGGGTAATACCACACAAGTGTGATCATGGTGTAATACCACACAAGTGTGATCATGGTGTAATACCACACAAGTGTGATCATGGTGTGATACCACGCAAGTGTGATCATGATGTGATACCACACAAGTGTGATCATGGTGTAATACCACACAAGTGTGATCATGGTGTAATACCACACAAGTGTGATCATGGTGTGATACCACACAAGTGTGATCATGATGTGATACCACACAAGTGTGATCATGGTGTGATACCACACAAGTGTGATCATGGTGTAATACCACACACTTGTGATCATGGTTTAATACCACACACTTGTGATCATGGTGTAATACCACACACGTGTGATCATGGTGTAATACCACACACTTGTGATCATGGTGTAATACCACACAAGTGTGATCATGGTGTAATACCACACAAGTGTGATCATGATGTAATACCACACACTTGTGATCATGGTGTAATACCACACACTTGTGATCATGGTGTAATACCACACAAGTGTAATCATGGTGTAATACCACACAAGTGCAATCATGGTGTAATACCACACAAGTGTGATCATGATGCAATACCACACTTGTGATCATGGTGTAATACCACACACTTGTGATCATGGTGTAATACCACACAAGTGTGATCATGGTGTAATACCACACAAGTGTGATCATGGTGTAATACCACACAAATGTGATCATTGTGTAATGCCACACACTTGTGATCATGGTGTAATACCACACACTTGTGATCACGGTGTAATACCACACAAGTGTGATCATGGTGTAATACCACACAAATGTGATCATGGTGTAATACCACACACTTGTGATCATGGTGTAATACCACACAAGTGTGATCATGGTGTAATACCACACACTTGTGATCATGGTGTAATACCACACACTTGTGATCATGGTGTAATACCACACAAGTGTGATCATGGTGTAATACCACACAAATGTGATCATGGTGTAATACCACACAATTGTGATCATGGTGTAATACCACACACTTGTGATCATGGTGTAATACCACACAAGTGTGATCATGGTGTAATACCACACAAATGTGATCATGGTGTAATACCACACACTTGTGATCATGGTGTAATACCACACAAGTGTGATCATGGTGTAATACCACACACTTGTGACCATGGTGTAATACCACACAAGTGTGATCATGATGTAATACCACATAAGTGTGACCATGGTGTAATACCACAGAAGTGTGATCATGGTGTAATACCACACAAGTGTGACCATGGTGTAATACCACACAAGTGTGATCATGGTGTAATACCACACAAGTGTGACCATGGTGTAATACCACACAAGTGTGACCATGGTGTAATACTACACAAGTGTGATCATGGTGTAATACCACACAAGTGTGACCATGGTGTAATACCACACAAGTGTGACTATGGTGTAATACCACACAAGTGTGACCATGGTGTAATACCACACAAGTGTGATCATGGTGTAATACCACACAAGTGTGACCATGGTGTAATACCACACAAGTGTGACTATGGTGTAATACCACACAAGTGTGACCATGGTGTAATACCACACAAGTGTGATCATGGTGTAATACCACACAAGTGTGACCATGGTGTAATACCACACAAGTGTGACTATGGTGTAATACCACACAAGTGTGACCATGGTGTAATAGCACACAAGTGTGACCATGGTGTAATACCACACAAGTGTGACCATGGTGTAATACCACACAAGTGTGATCATGGTGTAATACCACACAAGTGTGATCATGGTGTAATACCACACAAGTGTGACCATGGTGTAATACCACACAAGTGTGACCATGGTGTAATACCACACAAGTGTGACCATGGTGTAATACCACGCAAGTGTGACCATGGTGTAATACCACACAAGTGTGACCATGGTGTAATACCACACAAGTGTGATCATGGTGTAATACCACACAAGTGTGATCATGGTGTAATACCACACAAGTGTGATCATGGTGTAATACCACACAAGTGTGATCATGGTGTAATACCACACAAGTGTGATCATGGTGTAATACCACACAAGTGTGATCATGGTGTAATACCACACAAGTGTGACCATGGTGTAATACCACACAAGTGTGATCATGGTGTAATACCACACAAGTGTGATCATGGTGTAATACCACACAAGTGTGATCATGGTGTAATACCACACAAGTGTGACCATGGTGTAATACCACACAAGTGTGATCATGGTGTAATACCACACAAGTGTGATCATGGTGTAATACCACACAAGTGTGATCATGGTGTAATACCACACAAGTGTGACCATGGTGTAATACCACAAAAAATCATAAGATGAATTTTTGTTAGATATTAACAAATTCATAAGATGGATTTTTTAATATCTAACAAATTCTATACAAAAAAAAAGAGTGAAGTAAAATCAGAGGGATGTTGAAGGTACAACATTCACCCGAGACTCAGTCTGATACCCGGCACAGACCCGGAAACAATAAGATGGTTAGTGAGGACAAATTTCACTTCGCAATGCAAAATTTTGAAGATTTAAACACTGTAATGAAACGTAAAAGAAACGCAAACTACTCATCTGAGTGAAAAAAGAGTGCGAGAGACTTAAGAGTGATAATGTTAGGCGACCTTACATTCAAGAATCACAGCAATGTTGCTATCACAAACGCAAGGAAATAAATATGCTGCATAACTTGATTAAAACAAAAGCTGCAAATCTAATGATAATGTTCTTCAAGTCAAATGTTCTCTCTAGACAAAATATTGTTGTACACTAATAGAACATTTTAAGACAGGAAGAATCGCAGAACCGGAGAATATCTAGAGAATTTTCACTGTCTGTAAAAATTCAGTCAGGCACCTAAGTTACTGGGAATCCCTAATGTCCCTTGAGCTGAACTTCCTGGAACAAGGCGAGAAAGATACATTATAATTTACATCTGGAAAATTCTATAGAGATTAGTCCCAAATCTGCACACCGAAATTACTCCCTATATGGGACCAAAAATTTTCAACCCTCTCCCTTCATACATAAGTTCCTCAAGTTAGCTACCAATACCATCAAACAGAATTCTGGCAGTTTTATGATCTCAGATGTTCCTGTTAGACACATTCTGCCCAGGAATGACACCCATCATTTAGACTCGACCACATGCGGCACTTGACCTTGACCCACTTAAATTAATGTATATTTTGCTTGTCTTGGCAGGCAAAATATACAGTAGTGTTAATCATTAATTACAACCTAGGTTTTACCAACTTTATGGTATTCCACGCTGGAGGTGAAGGTTGGGGGCTACAAACATCCTTGTGCTTCTATATCAGGGGTTCCCAGCCTATTCTATGCCTCGCACCCCTATAAATTGTTAAATGTTTCACCTCTTACAAAAGTAATGTCACATTTAAAGATGAAGAGGTCAAATTTCTAATTTTTAAATCAGAAATTGGTAAAATAAAAGGAATTGTGCTTTTCATTATGACTCGTTGTCGCATCCCCTGAAATGCCATCTCGCACCTTCTGGGGGTACTTGCACCATTGTTTGGGAACCCCTGTTCAATGTTGTGATGGTCTATGTCATCCAAGATGTCAGTAGTGTCCAAAGTCTCAACAAAATTGATTGTTTCTTCAACAAGTGACCATCACACTGTGGAGTTAAAGAAGACATTACCTGCGGAGCGACGGTCCCTGAAATCACGATGTCGGTCAAATAACAAGTGATGGTTAACAAGACTTTAATTTATTGCATCTCCCTACATATTTAATAACTGACAGCAGCGGCAATAACTTAAAGATTCCAGACGCTAACGGCTCCTCCAATAGAGAATTAAAATTACAATTTCCTTGTTTCCACGAAGGTGGCCATTTATTGTACTCTAAAGAGAACAGGTATGAGACGCGAACAATATTCTGTACAACTAGACAGCAATCTCTTTCTTCATTTACTTGACACAGGAAAGACTATATGGTTGCAATGTCGACCCCATAACCTACCATGTGTCTGGTGAATAAAGGAACTGAAATTATTATCTCATCTACCTAGAATTTATAACCATTCCAAGAGCTGAAATTTCTTTCAAACGAAATGTCAAAAGACAAAACAGACGAGCGAAGAACTGCCTAGTAACTCTTGACAAAGTTTGTACATAAACATGTAAGAAAGTTCCAAGCGTCAACTGGTTCAGAAACTTCCATGGATAAACTTTAATGGTGTATGTAAATTATGGAGAAGATCACACTTAATACTCCCGACACTCCCTTCAAGGAAGGTGAATGGAAGGGAAGGAAAGGATGGAATTGAAACTACTCTCTCTCTCCTTGAGCCTGTCTGACCCCTCCTAACAGAGAGTTCTCCCCATGAAGGTAATAATATTAATCAGATGTATTTCGGCGGCTGCGTGATCCGAGGAAGGTATCCCCGTATTGCATAACCCCGGTGTTTTGTACCTTAATGCACGCGATTGGAATAGTGCAGTGTGCGGCATAAGTTGATAATGCAGTTAAATATTGATGTCAAGTAGCTTGTTTGACAGCGCAATCAGCTTATACACTGAAGTCTGTAGTTCGATCCCCGGTACGGGTGGAAACGTTAGGACGTATTTACTTAAGACACCTTCTGTCCCTGCTCACCTATCAGTAAAATAAGTACCTGGGTGTTAGTCGTCTGGTGTGGGTCGCATCCTGGGAAAAAAATTATCAAATTTGCCCGAAATGCTTTGCATAACAAGCGACTTTCTTTATAGTGGTGTCATTGACGTCAGCTATGTCTGTATACCTTGTACATGTACTTGTAGAAATAGAAATTATTATTATTATTATTATTATTATTATTATTATTATTATTATTATTATTATTATTATTATTATTATCATTATTATTATTATTATTATTATTATTATTATTATTATTATTATTATTATTATCATTATTATTATTATTATTATTGTTATTATTATTATTATTATTATTATTATTATTATTATTATTATTATTATTATTATTGTTGTTGAATATTTGAAAGGAATCAGAATAGGAAATAATAAGTCCTCATATCTAGATTTCCTTAATAAAGACTGTAAATTAGAACAAATACAGTCAAAATCTAATTCAGACCTTTCAAAGAGACCAATATCCTAAAATAACAAGCACATTAAGCTTGAAGCCGCTAAGAAGTTACAGTATCACGTTATAAGCAGAAAAACTTGAAGCTTATCACATGAAACAATAAAAAATTATCCCATGAAAAGTAGTATTTACGTTTTTCCAGTTTCTTCCAAAAAAAACCTGTGTAGGTCCCAATCACTGCAAATTTTTCTCTAAGCTGGACTGAACACCTTTCTAGTAGGAAAGTTAACAAGTTTTATGTAAACCTAGTGTACATAACATATATAACAATGATTAAACTTAGACTTGAGGACACACATGTTATAGACACATAAACCAACATTACGTTGATTTATCTTACAATAAAAAGAGTCAAACACTGTGACTTATTTCTGTTAAGAAGAGACATTCTCTAATTATCTTGCAGAAATCAATCTAATTAATAAAAATGACAAATGATGACCTACTCAGCCTAGAGTCAAGAGATTTGTTTCCTGTGAGAAACACATAATAGCATGAAAAGTTTCATGCCAACCGGAAAATGCATTTTTCATTAATCGCGCAGAATCCAACAAAATTTGTGACTACACAACCAGAATTCATGAAACATAACATTTATTTCACACGATGCATCAGCCATTGATGTTTGATGCCGTTCAACATTGTTATATTATTATCAGAGGAAAACGCTAAACGTTTAGTGGTTATACAGCGCCTGTGGAATAGAAGGCATAAAAATTCGATTGAGTCAAGGGGAAAGATAAGTCCATTTCCTTGGATCAGTAATAATACTATACTATTTTGAGATTAAGAATGGCAAAATGGCATCTACATTCACTATTTAAGATACTAACCGTCTTCTAAGTAGCATAAATGACTGATAAATTAGACACATGTGCAACTCTTGGGTATCTTTAATGAGGAAACGTTTCGCCACACTGTGGCTTCATCAGTCCATACAAAGGAGAATCTTGAAGAACAGGAGGAGAATGAGGTAATCAGTCCCTCAACCTTGAGTTGATGTGGTCAGTCCATCAATCTTGAATAGAATACGGCATAAGTGAGGAGAAGGAGCTTATAAACCGTTGGCAGGAGAGGTGCAGCAGTCGTAGGTGGTGTCACATTTGTTCAATGTGGAAGTAGGTCGTGCCCAAGGGTTAGGCAAGCGAAGAATTCTCAAGTATTCTATTCAAGATTGATGGACTGACCACATCGACTCAAGGTTGAGGGACTGATTACCTCATTCTGATCCTGTTCTTCAAGATTCTCATTTGTATGGACTGATGAAGCCACTGTGTGGCGAAACGTTTCCTCAATAAAGATACCCAAGAGTTGCACTTGTGCCTAATTTATCAACGTGTCAGTTCTTTGAACCATTCATCTACAGAATAAATGACTGTTGAAATTTTGAAGACGATCAGAGGAGGCTGTCTCCACCTATCACACGTAAACCAAAACCTGGGACTGACTTATATAACATTGTGCATAAGGCACTAGAATAGATGATAGCGATTAGATGCGGGTTTGGACAGACTATCACTTGTTCATATTATTCAGTAACTTATTTTATGTAAAAAGCGGAAGGTCCTCCCCTACCCCACATGGGGGTATGGGGATCGGATGTGTGTGGGTGACTAGCGCCTGGAGCTCGAGCTCTCTCTCTCTCTCTCTCTCTCTCTCTCTCTCTCTCCTGCGGGATGGACCAGCGTCAGACACCGT
Source organism: Cherax quadricarinatus (assembly GCF_038502225.1). Classification (NCBI taxonomy): domain Eukaryota; kingdom Metazoa; phylum Arthropoda; class Malacostraca; order Decapoda; family Parastacidae; genus Cherax; species Cherax quadricarinatus. The sequence goes on from NC_091293.1 coordinate 55,321,416, forward strand.
ACCTTACCTCTGAGAGAATTTTCCACTCACCCAGTCTTGCAACATTGCATAGCTCCTGACGAAGCATGAGAGTGTGAGAAGTTTTGAGGTAATGTTTTCCTTACTTGTATTGCATATATATACATATATATATATATATATATACATATATATATATACATATATATATACATATATATATATATATACATATGTATATACATATATATACATATATATATATATATATATACATATATATATACATATATACATATGCAAAACAACCACTCTGAAAGAATAGAGAAATTCCAAGCGCTTTCGTGACTACTCACATTATCAAGGAACAATGTTCCTTGATAATGTGAGTATATATGTATATATATATATATATATATATATATATATATATATATATATATATATATATATATATATAAATATAAATATATATATATATAATATACATATATACATATGCAAAACAACCACTGTGAAAGAATAGAGAAATTCCAAGCGCTTTCGTGACTACTCACATTATCAAGGAACAATGTTCCTTGATAATGTGAGTAGTCACGAAAGCGATTGGAATTTCTCTATTCTTTCACAGTGGTTGTTTTGCATATTCTGAAATCACTGTTTACTGTGATCTTATTGCATATATATATATATATATATATATATATATATATATATATATATATATATATATATATATATATATATATATATATATATATATATATATATATATATATATATATATATATATATATATATATATGCAAAACAACCACTGTGAAAGAGTAGTGAAATTCCAAGCGCTTTCGTGACTACTCACATTGTCAAGGAACTATGAAAGTAATACAGACAAAGGAATGCAATTAAAGGGCTTAGACTACACCTCACAGTCAACCCCCACAACAAAGAAACACCTGACACGCAACAATACCGGACTCATAAGAAAAGAGGAACACTGCAGTAGGTTCACTGGTCCAACTAGACAGGTCCTCACGACATCCCACTAACAAAATATTCTACCCAAGAAATAAGATTTATTATTTGTCCAATGTATTATTAAACTCTAACCAAATTTTATTAATTATAAATGAGTCTAATTTATATAAACCTAAGGAAATATTCATATTATTTTCAAAACTGCTTTTTATGAAACAAGATTCAATTATATTCCTGTCAACCATGGACTTGCTTGATACAACTTTCTCAACGTTTTGAAAATCAATTGGATGGTTAAAATCTCTCACATGAATAAATAGAGCATTGGAATCTTGTCCAGTTCTAATGCTATATTTATGTTGTTTTAATGTTGTTAGGTAAGACACATATGCAACAGTTAGACAACTTTATTCCGAAACTGTTGCATATGTGTCTTACCTAACAACCTGTCGGTATTGTATACCATTTTGATGTTCATGTTGTTTTAATCTAAGTTCGAGATTTTTACCAGTTTGACCGTAATAAACTTTATCGCAAATTTTACAAGGAATCTTATAGACACATCCATCAGCATTTTGGGGGGAATTCTTAATCAAAAGTTTCTTTACTTTAATGATTTATCAATTACATTTCTCGGGTATTTCAGATCATTAGCTATTTCATAAATTTTGGATATTTCTTCATCTATGAACTCCGGACTACAAATGCGTAAAGCTCTCAAAAACCTACAGTTATTTTTAGGTTTTCTGTAAATTTTAAATTTGAATTCATTATTACCCTTAATAATTAAAACATCTAGAAAAGGCAATGAGTTATTTTCTTCAAACTCAACAGTAAAGTTTATAGAATGGGCTAAGCTATTTAATTTGCCAAGGAAATGGTGTACATCTACATTCTTGGGCATAAGACATAAAATATCATCAATATATCTGAACCATTTAGCTCTATTAGGGAGGAATGTGTTAAGCAGCGTTGTTTCAAAAAATTCCATGTATAGGTTACTAAGAACAGGTGAAAGAGGATTTCTCATTGCCATTGATCTGAAATACCCGAGAAATGTAATTGATAAATCATTTAAAATTGCTAGAAATACTTTTTACAATCCAAAAAGGGACAACCAACCTTATTCAACTAAAAATATGTTGGTTCTCCCTTACCATGAAAACTTGGTTGATATGCCTTCTCTTCTTAAGACTTTTAATATTAAAGTTGTATTTAAAAATCTTGATACAGTAAAAAAAACTTTTGATAAAGAATTCCCCCCAAAATGCTGACGGATGTGTCTATAAAATTCCTTGTAAAATTTGTGATAAAGTTTATTACGGTCAAACTGGTAAAAGTCTCGAACTTAGATTAAAACAACATAAATATAGCATTAGAACTGGACAAGATTCCAATGCTCTATTTATTTATGTGAGAGATTTTAACCATCCAATTGATTTTCAAAAAGTTGAGAAAGTTGTATCAATCAAGTCCATGGTTGACAGAAATATAATTGAATCTTGTTATTCTTCATAAAAAGCAGTTTTGAAAATAATGTGAACATTTCCTTAGGTTTATATAAATTAGACTCATTTACAATTAATAAAATTTGGTTAGAGTTTTATAATACATTGGACAAATAATAAACCTTATTTCTTGGGTAGAATATTTTGTTAGTGGGATGTCGTGAGGACCTGTCTAGTTGGACCAGCGGACCTACTGCAGTGTTCCTCTTTTCTTATGAGTCCGGTATTGTCGCGCGTCAGGTGTTTCTTTGTTGTGGGGGTTGACTGTGAGGTGTAGTCTAAGCCCTTTAATTGCCTTCCTTTGTTTGTATTACATTCATAGTTCCTTGACAATGTGAGTAGTCACGAAAGTGCTTGGAATTTCACTACTCTTTCACAGTGGTTATTTTGCATATTTTAAAATCACCTGTTCACTGTGATCTTATTGCATATATATATATATATATATATATATATATATATATATATATATATATATATATATATATATATATATATATATATATATATATATATATATATATATATTTATATATATATATATATATATATATATACATACATATATATATATATATATATATATATATATATATATATATATATATATATATATATATATATGTATATGTATATGTATATATATATATATATATATATATATATATATATATATATATATATTTATATATATATATATATATATATATATATACATATATATATATATATATATATATATATACACAGGAGGAATAACATCTTGTAGGAGTGAGGAAGAGCCAGTTGTGAGTGTGGGGGAAGTTTGTGAGGCAGTAGGTAAAATGAAAGGGGGTAAGGCAGCCGGGATTGATGGGATAAAGATAGAAATGTTAAAAGCAGGTGGGTATATAGTTTTGGAGTGGTTGGTGCTATTATTTAATCAATGTATGGAAGAGAGTAAGGTACCTGGGGATTGGCAGAGAGCATGTATAGTTCCTTTGAATAAAGGCAAAAGGGACAAAAGAGAGTGCAAAAATTATAGTGGGATAAGTCTGTTGAATATACCTGGTAATGTGTATGGTAGAGATATTATTGAAAGAATTAAGAGTAAGACGGAGAATAGGATAGCAGATGAACAAGGAGGCTTTAGGAAAGGTAGGGGGTGTGTGGACCAGGTGTTTACAGTGAAACATATAAGTGAGCAGTATATAGATAAGGCTAAAGAGGTCTTTGTAGCATTTATGGATTTGGAAAAGGCGTATGACAGGGTGGATAGGGGGGGCAATGTGGCAGATGTTGCAGGTGTATGGTGTAGGAGTTTTTACGAGGATAGTGAGGCTCAAGTTAGAGTATGTAGGAAAGAGGGAGATTATTTCCCAGTAAAAATAGGCCTTAGACAAGGATGTGTGATGTCACCGTAGTTGTTTAATATATTTATAGATGGGGTTGTAAGAGAAGTAAATGCGAGGGTCTTGGCAAGAGGCGTGGAGTTAAAAGATAAAGAATCACACATAAAGTGGGAGTTGTCACAGTTACTCTTTGCTGATGACACTGTGCTCTTGGGAGATTCTGAAGAGAAGTTGCAGAGGCTGGTGGATGAATTTGGTAGGGTATGCAAAAGAAGAAGATTAAAAGTGAATACAGGAAAGAGTAAGGTTATGAGGATAACAAAAAGATTTGGTGATGAAAGATTGGATATCAGATTGGAGGGAGAGAGTATGGAGGAGGTGAATGTATTCAGATATTTGGGAGTGGACGTGTCAGTGGATGGATCTATGAAAGATGAGGTGAATCATAGAATTGATGAGGGGAAAAGGGTGAGCGGTGCACTTAGGAGTCTGTGGAGACAAAGAACTTTGTCCTTGGAGGCAAAGAGAGAATGTATGAGAGTATAGTTTTACCAACGCTCTTATATGGGTGTGAAGCATGGGTGATGAATGTTGCAGCAAGGAGAAGACTGGAGGAAGTGGAGATGTCATGTCTGAGGGCAATGTGTGGTGTGAATATAACGCAGAGAATTCGTAGTTTGGAAGTTAGGAGGAGGTGTGAGATTGCCAAAACTGTTGTCCAGAGGGCTGAGGAAGGGTTGTTGAGGTGGTTCGGACATGTAGAGAGAATGGAGCAAAACAGAATAACTTCAATAGTGTATCAGTCTGTAGTGGAAGGAAGGCAGAGTAGGGGTCGGCCTAGGAAAGGTTGGAGGGAGGGGGTAAAGGAGATTTTGTGTGCGAAGGGCTTGGACTTCCAGCGGGCATGTGTGAGCGTGTTTGATAGGAGTGAATGAAGACAAATGGTTTTTAATACTTGACGTGCTGTTGGAGTGTGAGCAAAGTAACATTTATGAAGGGATTCAGGGAAACCGGCAGGCCGGACTTGAGTCCTGGAGATGGGAAGTACAGTGCATGCACTCTGAAGGAGGGGTGTTAATGTTGCAGTTTAAAAACTGTAGTGTAAAACACCCTTCTGGCTAGACAGTAATGGAGTGAATGATGGTGAAAGTTTTTCTTTTTCGGGCCACCCTGCCTTGGTGGGAATCGGCAAGTGTGTTAATAAAAAAAATATATTTGTTAAACAATTCGCAGACAAAATTACTTACAAACATTGTCTCTACGTCCATAGCAGGACTCGAACCTGCAAACTCTGTATCATTCAACAGTACTTTACCACAGAGCCAAACCCCACATAAGTATGGGACGCCTAGTCGGAACTAGACGATGTTTTCCCATACCCTGGGGCACCCGGCTTGTTTTCAAAGTTATTTCATCATATCCTGCCACATGTAGTGGACAACGAAAGAGATTTGAAATGACTAACAGTTCACATAAAGGCGAAATTATTTACAAACATTGTCTCTACGTCCACAGCAGGACTCGAGCCTGCAAACTCTCTATCAGAGTCCAGAGTACTTTACCATGGAGCCATATCCCTTATCTGGAGGTTTTGAACTTCCAGCTTTGGCCCCTTGTTGCTGTGTCCTATCTCTGAAACATTTTGTTCCTTATCAATTCCTCTCAGTATTTTATATGTCGATGTCATATCCCCTCCTGTATTTCCTATCATTCAATGATGTCTAATTGAGTTTCCTTAACCTCTCCTCTTAGGGCATACCCCTAAACTCCGGGACTAGTCTTGTTGCAAACTTAGCCCATTCTCTAATTTCTTGACGTGTTTGACCAGATGTAGGTTCCATACTGGTGATGCATACTCCGAAATGGGTCTGACGTACACGGTGTAGTGTCGTGAATGACTCCTTATCTAGATGTCGAAACGCTGTTCTCAAGTTGGCCAGGCGCCCATGTGCTGCAGTAGTTATCTGGTCGATGTGCGCCTAAGGAGATGTGCTCGGTATGACGCTCAGTCCTAGATCCTTTTTCTTGAGGGAGTTTTGCAGCCTTTGACCTCTTAGGCTGAGCTCCGTCTGCGGTCTTCTTTGTCCTTTCCCAACCTTCATAACATTGCACTTGCTGAGGTACTTGATGGTATACCCCACCACTCCATCTTTCCAGAGTCCATTCTGTCTCCTCAGTGAACGCTTCTTTGAATCTCACGTTGAGCTCCTCACATCCTTCTCAGTCGTTTCTTGTGATCTTCCCTTCTTCCTTCCTCAGCCTGATTACCTGGTCCTTGACTGATGTTTCCTCCTGATGTGGCTGTACAACAGCTTCGTGTCAAATTTGGCTTTCGCTGCTATGTCATTTTCGCATTGTCGTTGAGCCTCTCTTTTTGCTTGTGCATATTCATTTCTGGCTCTACGACTTCTCTCCTTATTCTCCTGGGCCCTTTTCCCTTCTATATTTCTTCCATTCTCTAGTACACTTGGTTTTGGCCTGTCTAAACCTTTGAGGGGGCCAAGGGCTCATCCTGGCCTTCTCATTATTTCTGTTACCCTTGGGTACAAATCTCTCCTCTGCTTCCTTGCATATTGTCACATTCCATCATCTCATTTACTGACTTCCCTGCCAGTGCTCTGTACCACTGAACCTTGTGCAGGAAATTTTTCATGCCTGTGTAGTCCCCTCTCTTGTAGTTTGGCTTCATTCGTCCTGCCCTATGTATTCGAAGCTAAGAACCACATGGTCACTGGCCCTGAGGGGCCTTTCATATGTGATGTCCTCAATATCTGTATTAATCAAGGTGAATACTAGGTCCATTCTTGCTGGTTCATCCTCTCCTCTGTCTCTGGTGTGTCCCGTACATATTGGTACATAAGGTTTTCCAGTGCCACCTCCATCATCTTAGTCCTCCACGTTTCTGGGCCCCCATGTGGCTCCAAGTTCTCCCAGTCAGTTTCTTTGTGACTGAAGTCACCCACAATCAGTAGCTTTGCCCTGCTTGCACGAGCCCTTCTGACCATTTCAGCCAGTGTGTCAACCATCACTCTGTTACTCTCATCATACTCTTGCCTTGGCCTCCTGGTGTTCTGTGATGGGTTATACATCACTGCAATTACCACCTTGGGACCTCCAGACTGAAGTGTTCCTATTATGTATTCTCTTGCTTCTCCTCTGCCTCCTCTCTCCAGCTCATCAAAATCCCATTGTTTTTTAATGAGCAGTGCCACTCCTCCACCCCCTCTGCTTCTTTTGTCTTTCCTCAGGATCTGATATCCCGTTGGAAAGATAGCATCTGTTATCATTCCTGTGAGCCTGGTTTCGGTGAGAGTCATGATGTCCGGTGATGCCTCTTTGATTCTTTCTTGGCACTCCTCCTGCTTTTTCATTATTCCATCAGCATTGGCGCACCATACCTTCAGTTTCCTCTCCAACACTGTGTTCTGGGGGGTCTGTGGAAGTGGGGAGCCTGGAAGTGTGGTGTAGGATTCTACAGCATATTATGGGGTGGGGGCAGTAAGTGTGGATTGTGGATTGTGGTTTTTGTTGGGGTAGTGTGCTTGGTTGTGGGGTTCTAATGGTGGTTCTGTGTGTGCTTGCACTTGTTGCTGTGCAAGGCTCTGGTTATCCTCTGCGGACTCTGTCCCTGTCTCTCTTGCTAGGCCCTTTTGTTTCTGTGTCTTCTCCCACAGCTGCTGTCATTCTGCTCTTGTTGTGTCTTGGTATAGGAATTACTCTTCTATGTTGATGATTCCTTCAGCTGTGGTTTCTCTTGAAGGAGCCTGTTCCACACCATTTCTGTCTTGAAAACCAGTTTGACCAGCCAATTTCTCCCCTTCAAGTACAGTCATATTCTCTGAAAATTTACTATATCAGTCATATTCTCCTCACCTATTTCTTTGATGATGATTTCAATCTCCTGTTTTTCTTTCTGCCATCTTTCATTATGTGTCCTCCCTTCGCTCTCCTAAAGCCCATGAATAAATTCTGGCTTCTCCCTCTCCTCCTTGCATTGCCTTTACCTCTGTGCCACTGGGTCCCATTTGAGCATAGCCATTCTCTCCCTTATTTTTTCTTGTAACTCTTGGTGGCATGGTCGTGCCTCTGCATGGGACCTGTCATCTTCTCTACCTTCTCTCCCCTCACTTTCTGCTATCCCTGCTCCTTACAGCTCTCCCCCTACATTCCTTGGCCTTGCTGGGGGTACTGTTAGGGCCTTAGCATAAGTCTTGTCTTCTCCCTTTCCATTGGATTCCTTGTTTAACATGGGTTTACCTCTTTCAGATGCCATGCCTCCTCTGGGCAATAGCCCTGTAACTCGTTTCAGCATATTTACCTCATATTCTAAGGCCTGTATCCTGGCTTCTATGGCTTCAGCTTGTGACTTCTATTTCTTCTTCTCTGCCTCCATCATCTTTTCCATTTTTGCAGCAAGCTCACCTAGTTTCCTCTTACACTCTTGTTCCATCTTTTCACATTGCTCTTCCCTACCAGGACCGTCCGTCTTTCTCTGATCCCCTGAGCCTTCAACTTCCCCTGTATGTGTGTGTGTGCATGTGTGTGTGTGTGTGTGTGTGTGTGTGTGTGTGTGTGTGTGTGTGTGTGTGTGTGTGTGTGTGTGTGTGTGTGTGTACTCACCTGCTTGTCGTTGCAGAGGTCGAGCCACAGCTCCTGGCCTTGCCTCTTCACTGGTCACTACTAGGTCACTCTTCCTGCTCCATGAACTTTATCATACCTCCTCTTAAAGTTATGTGTGGATCCTGCTTCCTCTACATCACTTCCCAGACTTTTCCACTTTCTGACAAGATTTACTTCCTAACATCCCTGTGATTCATCTGAGTCTTCAACTTCCTTCAACTGCTGTGTCCCATTTCTGGAACACCCTATCTCTGTCCACCTTGTCAATTTCTCTCAATATTTTATGCCATTATCATATCCCTCTATTTCTCCTGCCCTCCAGTGCCATCAAGTCAATTTCCCTTAACTTATTCTCGTAGGACATGCCCCTTAGCTCCGGGACTAGTCTTGTTGCAACCCTTAGCACTCTTTCTATTTTCCATACATGCTTTGCTAGGTGTGAGTTCTAAACTTGTGCTGCATACTCCAATATAGGTCTGACATGCACGGTGTACAGGATCCTGAACGATTTCTTACTGAGATGTCGGAATACTATTCTTAGGTTTGCTAGGCACCCATATGCTGCAGCAATTATTTGGTTAATGTGCGGCTCAGATGTGCCCGGTGTTATATTCACCCCAAGATCCTTTTCCTTGTGTGAGGTATGTAGTCTCTGACTCCCTAGATTGTACTCTGTCTGTGGTCTTCTATGCCCTTCCCCAATTTTCATGACTTTGTACTTGGTGGGGTTGAACTCTAGGAGTCAGTTTCTGGACCAGGCCTGCAGCCTGTCCAGATAACTTTGTAGTTCTTGCTAGTCCTCGTCCGATTGAATTTTTCTCATCAACTTCACATTATCTGCAAAGAGGGGCACTTCTGAGTCTATTCCTTCTGTCATGTCATTCACATATACCAGAAACAGCACCGGTCCTAGGACTGACCCCTGTGGAACTCCGCTTGTCACATGCACCCACTCTGTCACTTCGTTTTTCTCTATGATTCTGTGATGTCTTCCTCACAGGTACTCCCTGATCCATTGCAGTGCCTTCCCTGTTATACCTGTCTGATCCTCCAGCTGATGCACTAATCTCTTGTGTGGAACTGAGCCGAAAGCCTTCTTACAGTCCAAGAAAATGCAGTCTACCCACCCCTCTCTCTCTCTCTATTGTCTTACTGCTGTCACCATGCCATAGAACTCCAGTAGGTTTATGACACAGGATTTCCCATTCCTGAAACTGTGCTGGTTGTCGTTGATAAGCTCATTTCTTTCTAGGTGCTCCACCACTATTCTCCTGATAATCTTCTCCATGACTTTGTATGTTATACATATCAGTGACACTGGTCTGTAGTTAAATACTTCGTGTCTGGCTCCTTTTTAAAAAACTGGGACTATATATGTTGTTTTCCATACCTCAGGTAGTCACCCTGTTTCAATAGATGTGTTGAAGATAGTGGCACACATAGCACCTCTGCTCGCTCTCTCAGGATCCATGAAGAGATATTGTCCGGCCCCATCGCCTTTGAGGTATCTAGCTCGCTTAGCAGCCTCTTCACTTCTTCCTTGGCTGTATGTATTGTGTCTAACACTTGATGGTGGATCCCACCTCTCCGTTTTTCTGGGGTCCCTTCTGTTTCCTCTGTGAAAACTTATTTGAATCTCGTGTTGAGCTCCTCACATATTTCTCAGTCGTTTCTTGTGTTTTCTCCTCCTTCTTACCTCAGCCTGATAACCTGGTCCTCGACTGTTGTTTTCCTCCTGATGTGCCTGTACAACAGCTTCGGATCAGAATTACCTTTTGCTGTTATGTCATTTTCGTATTGTCGTTGGGCCTCCCTCCTTACCTGTGCATATTCATGTCTGGCTCTACGACTTCTCTCCTTATTCTCCTGGGTTCTTTGCCTTCTATAATATCTGTGTGTGTGTGTGTGTGTGTGTGTGTGTGTGTGTGTGTGTGTGTGTGTGTTTTGTGTGTGTGTGTGTGTGTGCGTGTGTGTGTGTGTGTGTGTGTGTGTGTGTGTGTGTATGTGTGTGTGTGTGTGAATGTGTGTGTGTGTGTCAGTTACCATTTTGTCCTAGGCACATGTCGACTAGACACTAGGCCTGTTCTATCAGGGTGTGTGTGTGTGTATGTGTGTGTGTGTGTATGTGTGTGTACTCACCTAGTTGTACTCACCTAGTTGAGGTTGCGGGGGTCGAGTCCGAGCTCCTGGCCCCGCCTCTTCACTGATCGCTACTAGGTCACTCTCCCTGAGCCGTGAGCTTTATCATACCTCTGCTTAAAGCTATGTATGGATCCTGCCTCCACTACATCGCTTCCCAAACTATTCCACTTACTGACTACTCTGTGGCTGAAGAAATACTTCCTAACATCCCTGTGATTCATCTGTGTCTTCAGCTTCCAACTGTGTCCCCTTGTTACTGTGTCCAATCTCTGGAACATCCTGTCTTTGTCCACCTTGTCAATTCCTCTCAGTATTTTGTATGTCGTTATCATGTCCCCCCTATCTCTCCTGTCCTCCAGTGTCGTCAGGTTGATTTCCCTTAACCTCTCCTCGTAGGACATACCTCTTAGCTCTGGGACCAGTCTTGTTGCAAACCTTTGCACTTTCTCTAGTTTCTTCACGTGCTTGGCTAGGTGTGGGTTCCAAACTGGTGCCGCATACTCCAATATGGGCCTAACATACACGGTGTACAGGGTCCTGAATGATTCCTTATTAAGATGTCGGAATGCTGTTCTGAGGTTTGCTAGGCGCCCATATGCTGCAGCAGTTATTTGGTTGATGTGCGCTTCAGGAGATGTGCCTGGTGTTATACTCACCCCAAGATCTTTTTCCTTGAGTGAGGTTTGTAGTCTCTGACCCCCTAGACTGTACTCCGTCTGCGGCCTTCTTTGCCCTTCCCCAATCTTCATGACTTTGCACTTGGTGGGATTGAACTCCAGGAGCCAATTGCTGGACCAGGTCTGCAGCCTGTCCAGATCCCTTTGTAGTTCTGCCTGGTCTTCGATCGAGTGAATTCTTCTCATCAACTTCACGTCATCTGCAAACAGGGACACCTCAGAGTCTATTCCTTCCGTCATGTCGTTCACAAATACCAGAAACAGCACTGGTCCTAGGACTGACCCCTGCGGGACCCCGCTGGTCACAGGTGCCCACTCTGACACCTCGCCACGTACCATGACTCGCTGCTGTCTTCCTGACAAGTATTCCCTGATCCATTGTAGTGCCTTCCCTGTTATCCCTGCTTGGTCCTCCAGTTTTTGCACCAATCTCTTGTGTGGAACTGTGTCAAACGCCTTCTTGCAGTCCAAGAAAATGCAATCCACCCACCCCTCTCTCTCTTGTCTTACTGCTGTCACCATGTCATAGAACTCCAGTAGGTTTGTGACACAGGATTTCCCGTCCCTGAAACCATGTTGGCTGCTGTTGATGAGATCATTCCTTTCTAGGTGTTCCACCACTCTTCTCCTGATAATCTTCTCCATGATTTTGCATACTATACATGTCAGTGACACTGGTCTGTAGTTTAATGCTTCATGTCTGTCTCCTTTTTTAAAGATTGGGACTACATGACTCAAGAAATCGTAATGACACGATTGCAAATAAACCATACCCCCGGCCGGGATTGAACCCGCGGTCATAGAGTCTCAAAACTCCAGCCCGTCGCGTTAGCCACTAGACCAGCTAGCCACAATAAGATTCATCCAACTAGGTATATTTCTACACCATAGGAAAGTTAGCACAGGCACCTCTGTGACCACAAATGCAAGTTTTTACAGACGAATCTCCAGCTAGCGTGGCCGTGACGAACTCTAGCTCAAGTCCCTTCACTGCCGTCAACATGACTCAAGAAATCGTAATGACACGATTGCAAATAAACCATACCCCCGGCCAGGATTGAACCCGCGGCGGGCTGGAGTTTTGAGACTCTATGACCGCGGGTTCAATCCCGGCCGGGGGTATGGTTTATTTGCAATCGTGTCATTACGATTTCTTGAGTCATGTTGACGGCAGTGAAGGGACTTGAGCTAGAGTTCGTCACGGCCACGCTAGCTGGAGATTCGTCTGTAAAAACTTGCATTTGTGGTCACAGAGGTGCCTGTGCTAACTTTCCTATGGTGTAGAAATATACCTAGTTGGATGAATCTTATTGTGGCTAGCTGGTCTAGTGGCTAACGCGACGGGCTGGAGTTTTGAGACTCTATGACCGCGGGTTCAATCCCGGCCGGGGGTATGGTTTATTGGGACTACATT
>NC_091293.1:55339043-55359043 GCF_038502225.1 Cherax quadricarinatus
GGACTCGCAGCAATGGTTTCAAGTTGGAAAAATTCAGATTCAGGAAGGATATAGGAAAGCACTGGTTTGGGAAAAGAGTTGTGGATGAGTGGGACAAACTCTAGAGTACAGTTTTAGAGGCTAAAACGTTGTGTAGTTTTAAAAACAGGTCAGATAAATACATGACTGGGTGCGGGTGGGTGTGAGTTGGACCTGACTAGCTTGTGCTACTAGGTCTGATGCAGTGCTCCTTCCTTAAGTGGAAGTGACCTGACTAGGTGGGTCATTGGGCTAACCCGGGAGGAGGAGGGGGACATGGAACTGCTTCGCATGGGTCAGTAGGCCTGCTGCAGTGTTCCTTCTTTCTTATATTCTTATGTTCTTATGGAAGATATGGGGCACCACAGTAAAACCATTTGTGGAAGGGACAACAATACACATTATTTTGAGATGAAATCACATACATTATTAATGTGATAGGGAGGATTCTGCAGTCAGCGTTTCGTGCAGGCCACAGATGTAGAATAATAACCGGCTTATGTGCTTAATCAATGCAGACCCAATAATATTTCTTTCAATATCGATCAATGATCTCAGCATTTTGCGAGTCAACTGGATGTCTTAACAATTTCAAAGGGTTAGATATGGCGTTTGATTCCTATGACCATGTGAATAGAATATTGGTAATATTGGTGATGTGATTGCATGCAATCTCTGTGGTAAATGGCCCCATGGGTCATGCAGGAACTTTAACCCAGCAACCACTATTGATATAAAATCTGGAAAATGTTATTGAGTCTGATCAAGCGAGATACACCTGTGGGAGAAAATGACATCCATATTAAAAGACAAGAACACCAACAAAATATTCTTCTTAGAAAACATGACAGCCTTGTATAACAACTGGGAAAATAAAATGGGTGGGTCAGATGAGGCTGTCTTGGAGGACAGTGCACCAAAGCGTGCTGGTGTTATCCTGGAACACAGTGCACAAGACGGGGCTGGTGTTATCCTGGAACACAGTGCACAAGACGGGGCTGGTGTTATCCTGGAACACAGTGCACAAGACGGGGCTGGTGTTGTCCTGGAACACAGTGCACAAGACGGGGCTGGTGTTATCCTGGAACACAGTGCACAAGACGGGGCTGGTGTTGTCCTGGAACACAGTGCATAAGACGGGGCTGGTGTTATCCTGGAACACAGTGCACAAGACGGGGCTGGTGTTGTCCTGGAACACAGTGCACAAGACGGGGCTGGTGTTGTCCTGGAACACAGTGCACAAGACGGGGCTGGTGTTGTCCTGGAACACAGTGCACAAGACGGGGCTGGTGTTGTCCTGGAACACAGTGCACAAGACGGGGCTGGTGTTGTCCTGGAGGACAGTGTACCAGATGGTGTCGTGGGGAGTTTACTTTAGGACTTACAATAAGAGCGAATTTGTTCAAAGAAATTTCAATAATATATATAAAAATGATGCAAGATACAGAACCAGGAATTCAATACTTACAAAGTTGCAGGACACAGATAAAACGTCAGAGTTTACTGACTGCACCTAATATTTAGTTACTTTGACTATGGTCTTGCCTTGATATGGTACTACAGTCTGCAAAAGTTCAAACAAATGAGGAACTGCACATATAAAATGTTTAACACAAAAAACTGGTATACACAGAATGAAAATGGAAATATAGCACACTGGAGAAAGAGTAGTGAATGAATCAGCACACAGAATTAGCAGAAAAACACAAGGAAATGCAATGAAAATAGGTCAAGACACAAGAAAAATAATGGTACACAATAATGAAATAAGGTAGATTGCACAACTCTTAAGGGAACACAAATGAGAAAGCAAACAGTTCACAAGGAACGAATGATACAGAAATTAACAAAATACTGCACACAATAGACAAATTATAATAAATGTATACAAATAAAAAATTACTTACTTCAAGTTGGAGAGAAGGTAAATGATAACAAACAGAAAATTAAACACAAAAGTGAGCATTAACACGGCGTTAGGAAATGTCTTCAGATCAACGAGTCACATGGACCAATCAAAAGTAAAGAACAAAAATATATGTGATAAATGGTTTTGAAAACCGACAAGTTGAAGATTGAGACACTTATGCAACATATGGGAATCTTTATTGAAGAAACGTTTCGCCACACAGTGGCTTCATCAGTCTAGTACAAAGCAGAAAGGAGTAAGGAATTTATGTGTTCAGTCCATCACTCCTGTAGTATAGGGCCAGAGAAGTGGCTTATATACTTTAGTCAGGGAGCCAAGGAAACGTTTCGCCACACAGTGGCGAAACGTTTCTTCAATAAAGATTCCCATATGTTGCACAAGTGCTTCAATCATCAACAAAAATTTACACTAGGACACAAGAGTCTCTGAACAAAAAAAAAATCACTGTAGATTTAGGAAATGTCTCAACACACGCAAATGTCTCTATAACAGTGTCTTGGCTGAAGATCTAGTCGGGTGGAGAAGGGAGGTATGAGGTGGACGCGTCAGTACCCCACACGTCACTGAATCTCGAAGAATTGGCGCATACTCGAGGACCAGCACATCTAGGATTTCTAAACATTGGTGCCTATGAAATGAATTATCTTGACCTGGTGTGCTGGCAATAAGATAAGGATAATAGAACCCGATATAAGTGGCGATATGAGTGGCCATGTGGTGTGAGTGGCTTTGTGTGGGTGGCGGCATTTGCAGTTGAGCTGGCGTTCCGCGCTACGTCTGGCTGGCTGGCTGTTGCCCCACACTAAGAATTCATGTGATATTAAGCCAGGGTGGCTTGATAAGCCACAAATGTAACATAGGGATAGATATTATCACTCTGACCGGCTTTTTACTGGAAGCACAGAGCGGTACAACACATAGAGAGAGTAAATTCTCTTATGCCAAATCTATGGCGAAAACAACATCCAGTATTAGACCCCTGCTTAGACGAGATGGGACCTACAGAGATGACAGCAAAGAAATGAGTGAAATACTAAAGTCCCAATACGAATCAGTGTTCAGCGAGCCGTTAACCAGACTAAGGGTAAAGATTTATTTTATGACTGAGACTCAATATCTCTGATATTATCTTAACATCACAAGACTTCAAAAAAAGAAATTAATGACATGCTCAAACACTCTGCCCCAGGTCCGGACTCGTGGAACTCCGTGTTCATCAAGAACTGCAAGAAACCCGCCACGTGCCTTCAGCATGGAAGCATGGACACATGAGTCATCCCACAGTCACTAAAAACAAGAAATAGCCCATCTCCACAAAGGTGGCAGTAAAGCAGTTGCAAAGATTTACAGACCGATAGCACTAACATCATATATCATAAAGATCTTTGAAAGAGTTGTAAGAAGCAAAATCGCCAACCACCTAGATACCCATTAATTACACAACCCAGAGCAACATGGCTTTAGAGCAGGTCGCTCCTGCCTGTCCCAGCTACTGGGATGCTTTAGAGGATAAACATAATGCAGATATTGTGTACACAGACTTTGCGAAAGCCTTCCACAAGTGGGATCACGATGTAATAGCGCACAAAATGTGTGATAAAGGAATAGCAGGAATAATTGGTATATGGATCTATAACTTCCTAACAAATAGAACACAGTAATTGTAAACAGTGTCAAGTCTGAGGCGGCTACAGTGAAAAGCTGTGTCCCACAAGGCACAGTACTCGCTCCCATCCTGTTCCTTATCCTCATATCTGACATAGACAGAGATGTAAGCCATAGCTCAGAGTCTTCATTTGTGGATGACACCTGAATTGCCATGACAGTGTCGTCCAGCGAAGACACTGTAACACTCCAAATGGACATGAACCGAATCTTTAAATGGGTCGCATAAAATACTATGAAGTTCAATGAAGAGAAATTTCAACTACTTAGATATTTAAAACTTGAGGAAATTAAAACTGGAGGCTACCTGGAGGGTATTCCGGGGATCAACGCCCCCGCGGCCCGGTTCACGACCAGGCCTCCCGGTGGATCAGGTCCTGATCAACCAGGCTGTCACTGCTAGCCGCACGTAGTCCAATGTACGAACCACAGCCCGGCTGATCCGGCACCGACTTTAGGTATCTGTCCAGCTCCCTCTTGAAGGCAGCCAGGGGCCTATTGGCAATTCCCCTTATGTTTGGTGGGAGTCTGTTGAACAGTCTTTGGCCCCAGACAAATTCTAACCACAAAATAAAGCGAAAAGCTAATGTGAAGGACCTGGGAGTGATAATGTTAGAGGATCTCACCTTCAAAGACTACAACAATGTATCTACCTCATTTGCTCGAAAAATGATAAGATGGATTATGAGAACCTTCAAAACTAGGGATGCCAAGCCCATGATGATTCCCTTCAGATCGCTTGCTCACTCTAGGGTGGAATACTGCTGTACACTAACTACCTCCTTCAAGGTAGGCAAAATTGCCGACCTGGAGAATGTACAGAGATCTTTCATGGCACACATAAGTACGATAAGGCACCTAAATTAATGGGAATGGTTGAAGTCCCTTGATTTGTATTCCCTGGAACGCAGGTGAGAATGTTACTTGATAATATACACTTGGAAAATTCTAGAGGGATTAGTACGAAACTTGCACACGACGTTCACTCCCTACAGAAGCATAAGACTCGGCTTGAGATACAACGTTCTCCCAATGAAAAGCAGGGGCGCCATGAGTGCACTAAGAGACAACACAATAAGTGTCAGGGGCTCAAGACTCTTCAACTCCCTTCCATCATATATAAGGGGGATTACCAATAGACCCCTGGCTGTCTTCAAGAAGGCACTGAACAGGCACCTAAAGGCAGTACCTGATCAACCGGGCTGTGGTTCGTACGTCGGTTTACGTGCGGCCAACAGTAACAACCTGGTTGATCAGACCCTGATCCACTACGAGGCCTGGTCTCAGACCGGGCCGCAGGGGCGTTGACCCCCAAAACCCTCTCCAGGTACACGAAAGCCTGGATTTGAGGAATTTGCCCTCTCTGGCCGATATGAAATTTCCCACATATTCCACCTTGTACTTCACGAACCCGACCCACCATAGAGACATTGTAAAGAATGTCTTCTCGGAGAAATTTTCTTTGATAGTTAATATTTGCGATTTTTTCACGGAATGTACATGCCTAGTTACAGTTCTACATAATGTATGCTTTGCGAAATCAGGTCTCCTCAAATTCATTAGAATATATGAACTTAGTTGCGATATCAATGATTTTTTCCAGCTTCACCATCAAAGCTTTCAAAAGATGATCCTCTTAACTCTGCTTTCGTGGATGGAATAGTAATGAATGTATGAGCGTAATTTTGTAGCCTTCCTATAAATACCAAATTTATATATTTTCTTGTCTACCCTATGAAGTGAGACATCTCAAAAAAAAAAAAGAGGGATGTTTACCATCACTCTCAAGTCTGACTCTAAACTCCGTGGATGAAGCCAGAGTATACTCATACAGCTGTATTATATAACAATTATATTTATAATAATAATAATAATAATCATAATAATAATAATAATAATATTATTATTATTATTATTATTATTATTATTATTATTATTATTATTATTATTATTATTATTATTATTATTGAAGTCATCAGCGATCCTGAGAGTACCTGCTGAGATGAGCACTTGCATGACTGTCAAAATATTGTACCTGGAGAGTTGAGTGCATACAGTGAGATCCATTGATTTATTCAGCGTCGTGGATGCCAAATACCAACTTGCCGTTTGTTGTGCAGCCATTGTGCGGCTCATCGCATGTCTAAGAACTGCGTCAAGAGACGTTTTCCTTAAGAGGAAAACAATACCAACAACGGTAGGAATCAGAGCACCAGGTACTCACCCAGCACACCATGACTTTCTACAGTGTACCTGCTCCTGATACACAGAACTGGCCTCACACCACACACACATACTGAAGACCCACAAGTGCACCTATCGTAATTTTTTTTACTAGTGTTAATAACTGCACACACAACTGACAAGTGCTTACTAGTACTGCCACTACGCAGGCAAGCCTTGGTGTTCCTCCACACACAACTGGCAAGTACTCACTAGTACCGCCACTGCCCAGGCAAGGCTTGGTGTTCCTACACACACAACTGACAAGTGCTTACTAGTACTGCCACTACCCAGGCAAGCCTTGGTGTTCCTCCACACACAACTGGCAAGTACTCACTAGTACCGCCACTGCCCAGGCAAGGCTTGGTGTTCCTACACACACAACTGACAAGTGCTCACTAGTACTGCCACTACCCAGGCAAGGCTTGGTGTTCCTACACACACAACTGACAAGTGCTTACTAGTACTGCCACTACGCAGGCAAGCCTTGGTGTTCCTACACACACAACTGACAAGTGCTCACTAGTACTGCCACTACGCAGGCAAGCCTTGGTGTTCCTACACACACAACTGACAAGTGCTCACTAGTACTGCCACTACCCAGGCAAGCCTTGGTGTTCCTACACACACAACTGACAAGTGCTCACTAGTACTGCCACTACCCAGGCAAGCCTTGGTGTTCCTACACACACAACTGACAAGTGCTCACTAGTACTGCCACTACCCAGGCAAGCCTTGGTGTTCCTCCACACACAACTGACAAGTGCTCACTAGTACTGCCACTACCCAGGCAAGCCTTGGTGTTCCTCCACACACAACTGACAAGTGCTCACTAGTACTGCCACTACCCAGGCAAGCCTTGGTGTTCCTCCACACACAACTGACAAGTGCTCACTAGTACTGCCACTACCCAGGCAAGCCTTGGTGTTCCTCCACACACAACTGACAAGTGCTCACTAGTACTGCCACTACCCAGGCAAACCTTGGTGTTCCTCCACACACAACTGACAAGTGCTCACTAGTACTGCCACTACCCAGGCAAGCCTTGGTGTTCCTCCACACACAACTGACAAGTGCTCACTAGTACTGCCACTACCCAGGCAAGCCTTGGTGTTCCTCCACACACAACTGACAAGTGCTCACTAGTACTGCCACTACCCA
Organism: Cherax quadricarinatus; assembly: GCF_038502225.1. Classification (NCBI taxonomy): domain Eukaryota; kingdom Metazoa; phylum Arthropoda; class Malacostraca; order Decapoda; family Parastacidae; genus Cherax; species Cherax quadricarinatus. Next base: position 55,346,041 of record NC_091293.1, read on the forward strand.
GGCAAGCCTTGGTGCTCCTCCACACACAACTGACAAGTGCTCACTAGTACTGCCACTACCCAGGCAAGCCTTGGTGCTCCTCCACACACAACTGACAAGTGCTCACTAGTACTGCCACTACCCAGGCAAGCCTTGGTGTTCCTCCACACACAACTGGCAAGTACTCACTAGTACTGCCACTACCCAGGCAAGCCTTGGTGTTCCTCCACACACAACTGACAAGTGCTCACTAGTACTGCCACTACCCAGGCAAGCCTTGGTGTTCCTCCACACACAACTGACAAGTGCTCACTAGTACTGCCACTACCCAGGCAAGATTTGGTGTTCCTCCACACACAACTGGCAAGTACTCACTAGTACTGCCACTACCCAGGCAAGCCTTGGTGCTCCTCCACACACAACTGACAAGTGCTCACTAGTACTGCCACTACCCAGGCAAGCCTTGGTGTTCCTCCACACATAACTGGCAAGTACTCACTAGTACCGCCACTACCCAGGCAAGGCTTGGTGTTCCTCCACACACAACTGGCAAGTACTCAATAGTACTGCCACTACCCAGGCAAGCCTTGGTGTTCCTCCACACACAACTGGCAAGTACTCACTAGTACTGCCACTACCCAGGCAAGCCTTGGTGTTCCTCCACACACAACTGGCAAGTACTCACTAGTACTGCCACTACCCAGGCAAGACTTGGTGTTCCTCCACACATAACTGGCAAGTACTCACTAGTACTGCCACTACCCAGGCAAGACTTGGTGTTCCTCCACACACAACTGACAAGTGCTCACTAGTACTGCCACTACCCAGGCAAGCCTTGGTGCTCCTCCACACACAACTGACAAGTGCTCACTAGTACTGCCACTACCCAGGCAAGCCTTGGTGTTCCTCCACACATAACTGGCAAGTACTCACTAGTACCGCCACTACCCAGGCAAGGCTTGGTGTTCCTCCACACACAACTGGCAAGTACTCAATAGTACTGCCACTACCCAGGCAAGCCTTGGTGTTCCTCCACACACAACTGGCAAGTACTCACTAGTACTGCCACTACCCAGGCAAGACTTGGTGTTCCTCCACACACAACTGGCAAGTACTCACTAGTTCTGCCAGTACCCAGGCAAGGCTTGGTGTTCCTCCACACACAACTGGCAAGTACTCACTAGTACTGTCACTACCCAGGCAAGGCTTGGTGTTCCTCCACACACAACTGGCAAGTACTCACTAGTACTGCCAGTACCCAGGCAAGGCTTGGTGTTCCTCCACACACAACTGGCAAGTACTCACTAGTACTGGCACTACCCAGGCAAGACTTGGTGTTCCTCCACACACAACTGGCAAGTACTCACTAGTACTGCCAGTACCCAGGCAAGGCTTGGTGTTCCTCCACACACAACTGGCAAGTACTCACTAGTACTGTCACTACCCAGGCAAGGCTTGGTGTTCCTCCACACACAACTGGCAAGTACTCACTAGTACTGCCAGTACCCAGGCAAGGCTTGGTGTTCCTCCACACACAACTGGCAAGTACTCACTAGTACTGGCACTACCCAGGCAAGGCTTGGTGTACTAATCACGCAAGAATTGGATTGTAAGGTTTGCAGCTTCCAGCCAACCAGCCAGCCTTGCAGTCCCTTCCACCCTATCTCTCTCCCTCCCTCTCATCCCTCTCTCACTCACTCCATCCCTCACCCCACATCAGCCAGCTATCAGGAGGTGAATTATTTGTTGCAATCCTCTCCACCCCTCAGTCTTTGCCGCGACTACGATTTTCTCTCTCTCTCTCTCTCTCTCTCTCTCTCTCTCTCTCTCTCTCTCTCTCTCTCTCTCTCTCTCTCTCTCTCTCTCTCTCTCTCTCTCTCTCTCTCTCTCTCTCTCTCTCTCTCTCTCTCAGTCTTCGTGTAATCAGCAACTGTCTTTGTTAAGTGTATATTAATTTGATGGAGCGTACTCACCTGTTTGTGAGTCTTGTGCAGTTTCCAATCTAACCATCGAGTTGTTATAATTTGTAAACCATAAAAGAACTCTTCTCTACGTGAGTCTACACTGCACACCTCTCCACTACCATCAGTCACGCTGTCAGAGTGCTTTCTGTCGTTCATATAACTTACGAGGGCACTCATCTGTTGTTTTTCCTTTCAGTTCATCTCATGTCTTTCCATCACTAACTTTCATATACTAATAAGTGTTTTGTATATCATGACCATATCTCTTCTCATATACAGTACTGTGTGCGGACAAAGACCTTCATGCACATTTAAAGATATTAAGGAAAATTTTTGTTACGAGTGAATTCTTCGGTCCATTGTAACGACGTTTGAAATAAGCAGAATCATCAAAGAGCACAGACAGAATATCGACCTATCACTAAACCCCTCGAAATGCCAACTGGTGTCCCCCAACAAACGCACCATGTAACAAGTCGTAGTTGTCTTGCAGGGAGTCAGTCACTGATCCCACTGACTTGAGTCTCCTTGGTGCCCCACTTGGGTCTAATGCTATCGGTGAGATTTTATATTAAAAAATTCTCTGAGCTCAAGGGGATGGAAACCAGGATCAGTGACTCTGATACTCATGACGGCTTCTATTTCCTCATTAGGTGCCTATCTCTCCCTTAATTAACTTACTGTTTCTGTGATGCTCTCTGCCATCTGTTAGTCTCAAGCTGGGAGAGTATGACTCCATCTTGAAGTCCTTGCACAGATGACGAGATTATTTGAAACTTCAGCACATAAACAATCCAGACGGGACAGCCAATCATGGAAAAGGCTGCTACAGCTATGCTAGCAGGTCTAAGCTCTATTCATTAGAGATCTCCTTTAATTAAGCAGTGAGTGCCACTCACCCTGGTGACTTTCTCTTAGCAGTTCCCATTTCTGCGACTGGCACACATCATAACCCACAGACCCTCCGTACTACAGTGGTTCTCTACCTTGCTGCCCTGATTCACATTGAGTACAAGTGTATTTGTGACAAAAGGGCAGCCGACCAGTATAGTTTACATGGTCTGAACTATTAAAGTTCTGAAGGTTAGCGAGTACAACACTATGAAGTTAGTGAGATCACCAAGAAGAGTCTTGCTACGGCCCTGAGCCAACACAGTTGAACATGTGATGAGGTAGTGCAATATGTGCATAATAAGAAAAATTTGTGACTCTATCCATTTTTCGTTTTCTCTTAATGCCCATTTTTTGTGTATTGTACTGATAACAGTTGCATTAGCTACTGCAATGGGAGCTCGGTGTTTTTGTGTGCACTCACCTAAGTAAGTTTATTCAGATACAGGTACACATAAATACAGTTACATAAATTATCATACATAGCAGCATATGTGTAGATTACCTAGGATAACCCAAAAAAAGTCACACGAAGTGACTTATTTCCATTGTGGTCCTTGTGATTATTATTGTTTAAATTTAAAAGTTAAAACAGATAAGTAATTTAACTATGTGAAAAGTAGTTATAAAAAGATATACTAGGGGTAACGTGAATTCAGTTAATTAACATTAAAGATAGAATCAGATCATAGAACTTGTTTGCTAGATACGAGAAATCACTCTCCCCTCTCTGTAACCACATTCATTAGATACCTTTTGGCTCTCTTCTTGAACTGGCTTATACTGTGACAGGCTTTGACATGTGCAGGTAGTCTATTCCACTCATATATTGCTGAAGTCTGACCACTGACTGTAAGTACTACAAAGCTGTTCTCCCTTCCCCAAGTACTGTAATTGCTTTGGTTCCTAACCTTAACAAAATTAGCAGCAAGATAATCTGGACACTGATTGTGATCAATTTTATAAACGTAATTTAACTTTAGTTGTTTTACTCTGTCTTCAACATTCAGCATATCCAGTTGTAATTCATCCCGGCCAACATGCTCTCCTGGACCCAGGTCCAGAATGAATCTCACCATTTTGCTCTGGGTGATTTGTAGCCTTTCAGCTTTTTTGTTAAGACAAAGTACTATGAAGAGCAAGAGTAATCTAAGTGACATAGTATAAGAGCTAGACATAAGGTCCTGCTAGCCTCAGTAGGTAGACACCATGCTCGTCTGTAGAGGAACTTTAGTGTGGCATTCTCTTTCTTTACCTATTAGTTCTCCTGACATGCTTGGGTCAAAGAGGTTTCCCAGATATTTCACTGAAGTTACTGTAATGATGGGTTCCCCATTACAATGGACATTAAGATTATTTACCCTTTTCAATTATGTTTCGTGCTAAAGAGTATGGCTTCCGTTTTCCCGAGGTGTAATGATATTTTGTTGTCTACTAACCATTTGCTACAGAACTTTAGTTCCAGTGATAGTACATTAGCAATGTCTTGTGGGTCTTGACCTGACACTAACAGAGCACTGTCATCTGCATACAATAGAAGCTTGCACCTGACACTGAAAAGCATCTCATTTATATAACACAAAAATAGTAAAAGACCCAGAATACTACCTTGGGTAACCCCACATGCTGTTGGCAGAGGTTCTGATTCTGTACTGTTGATCGTCAAAATTTGTTTCCTGTTGCTCAGGCAGGACTTAAACCAGTCTACAGAACCTATGCCGATTGCTTGTAGTTTCTTACGTAATATATTGTGGTTGACCGTACCGAAGGCCTTTTGCAAGTCTAATATTACCATACCTATGGAATTCCCTAGCGACATTTCAGTTCTCAGGTAGTACTTCGAAATAATGAGGGAGGTGTAGGTCGAATAAGATCTAAAACCTGACTGGTAACTATGGAGAATATTTTAATCATTAAGATATCACACTGATTATACTATCAGGCATATAGTTGCTAACATCAGACCTACTATTTTTCTTGAAAATAGAAGTAACTCTGGCCTCATTGAACCCCTCCGGAACTGTATTTGTCGTGATGGACAAATTTATTATGTGTGTAATGGGGATTACTAATTCAGAGGCACCATCTTTGAGGAACTTAGCCGGGATGCTATCTGGACCGGTGCTCTTAGATGAGTTTAATTTACTTAGTTCTTTTCGTACGATATCATAAGATACCTATCAGTTGGCAACTATTCGAGGTGACACCCCTGTCAGTGTAGTATGTTTTAAACTTATCAGAGTCTGTGTTAAGAGTATTAGATGCAACCGGCAGTTTACTTACTAGTTTTGATGCGACAGATGTTTGTTTGCCTTAATCTTATTAGCAACTGGTCTCTGAATTTCATATTATCTAATATCACAGTGGTCATCCAGGGCTCGGTTCTCAGTTTAATCCTAACCTCTTTCACTGGTGCAATTTTATGGTAGTGAACATTGTTTTGAATTTTTCCCAGACATCATTTACGTCCGTGCAACTTGTTATCACTGTTCAATCACAATTGTGTAGCCTATTTACCAGTATTTCTTTATTATAGTTTCTAGTTAACCTCATTTTAATTGTTCTGCGTAAGCCTATCCGTTAGCTAATGATTTTCCTGGTGCAATAAATGATGAAATGATCACTAAGACCTGTGACTAACTGACTGACATGACTAATGTTCTCAAAGCGGTTACAATGTGGTCGAGTATAGTGGATGAGAACTGTGTCACCAGGGTTGGTTCATTAATTAGTTGAATGTAACTATTTAATCCTAGAATTTGCTTATTCCTGTTACACAGCCCATTAATTTGCTGTTGAAAACAAATAATAAAGTCTCCCAATATTACTGTCTCAGAATCGTTATCATTTCTGGACAAGACTCTCAAAAATTCCTCTAAGAACTGATCATGGGTGGGAGGGCGGTAACTAGTTCCTACTATGATTGGTTTAGTCTTGGGTAGCAACACCTGAAACCATAGAATCTCCGGTTTATTGTCATTCACATCAGGTCTTGGGTTTTAGGCTAAGTCATTTCTTACACAGACACCTCCTTTTCTATTCCTATCTAAGCGCTTCATGTTGTAATCTTCTATTTTGACCTCGTCGTCAGTCACCTTAACATCCAACCAGGATTCAGAGATTGATATAACTGCCACCCTAGTTCTGTTAGCTAGAATCGTAATCTCTGAAATTTTGGGTAAAAGTGACCTCGTGCTGACATGAATAAAGTGTAGGCCTGTTTTCTTGAAACAGACATAATCATCAATATATGACAAGAGGTCATTTGTATTATAAAAGTTAGGGAAATCAATGTCAGCACTACTAAAGGGTAGTTCAGCTAAAGTGCATTTGCTACAAAGAAACCGATATTTAGTACCATTAACATAACCAAACATACATCCATACTGCACCCACTCCTTTCACATTTTACATGCAATGTTTTTACTGTTTTTCATTCGTACTTTATTACAGTGTAAACATAAGTCTGGTGTTATTTCAGTTAATAGCACTGGTTCTGTGGTCGAACGTTGTCCTATGTATGCAGTTCAGACAGATAAGGTTAGCATTCCTAGATACTAGACCATCATATTCACAATCACTAATTTTAACCATGCATCTCATGTACACTCATTCCTCACTGGTTATCGCTCGACTGCGGCTGCCAACGCCTTAATCACAATGAACAAAAGGGCACCTTATCTACCAGGTTTGCATCTGTAAATTAGTTTGAGGTCCTGGATTAGTTTGAATATCACCACATAACAGTGTCACAATAAGTGCTGTGTGCCCCTTTTTTTTGGGGGGGGGGGGGGGTTATGCGGTGTTGCCATACCTTGCGGCAATAGTGACATTAACGTTTCTGGTAGGATGGTAACTGTGTGGCTTTCACTGTCCAGAGTGTCATTACTCCAGTCGCCTTTTCCAGCCCCCCATAACTGATTTCCTTCTTAGAGAATTTCGGAAGAAATATAAATATAATTATGGCATTCTGTCCCACATTAATGCCTGCCACCTTCACTCTTTCTCTCCCTTTATCACTTCACAACAAAAATATTCTTCCTTTTTTCAATAACCACTGCTCTCTATCAGTAACCTAGCAATAGCCTAGAAGCAACTCTAGTAACAACCATTGATAACTAGTAGTTTTCCTGTTACCTATCCTCATACTTCACAAACCAACTTCACCCCTCACTTCACAATCTCGCTTCTTTCTTCGCATTTCTAATACATTTCCATCCTGGCTGGATAAAAAGTTCTTGTAAATGACGTTATCAGTCCAAGTAGCTTCGTCGATCCGTCTTGGGGGTTGGTATCATGTTTGTTAACATGATCCTGACCTAGAGGTGTTGTTTCAGTCATGTTTAAATGTTCACTTTCTTCCCGAATTTGGCACTGAGGTAAAAACCGACACTACACACCTGACAGTTTCCTTGCAGTTTTGTTGTTAGATTTGGCGTTTTCTCCCGTGTTTCCCTCCCATTGTACACTGGTGCAGTTGATATGGAGAGCAGCTACTGTCAATTTAGTGGAAAATGTCGCTTGGTGGTTGTAGGTCGGGTAGCTGGGCTGATGTTTGAATGCGGGCTGTCCTCTTTCAGTCATATTTGGTCAGTTTGTTGTCACCTCCGTCAGTTTCCTTGGGTCACTATAGGTTGATTCAATGTTAGTGTACCAGGATTTGCATTTAAGCTATTACTTGCAGTTAAGCTATTGTTACTGGGGACTGCAAAGATATAGGAGTAGCAGTTGTTGCTGTCGCTGCTACTGCTGCCCTCTTCGTGACCTATTTGTACTTACTTATTTGTGGTTGCAGGGGTCGACTCACAGCTCCTGGCCCCGCCTCTTCGCTGGTCGCTACTAGGTCCACTCCAAGAGCTTTATCGTACCTCTTCTTAAAGCTATATATGGATCCTGCCTCCAATACATCACTCTACAGATTGTTCCACTTCCTGACAACTCTATGACTGAAGAAACACTTCTAACATCTCTGTGACTAATCTAAGTTTTCAACTCCCGGTTATGTCCCCTTGTTGCTGTGTCCCATCTCTGAAACATACTGTCCCTATCCACCCTGTCAATTCCTCTCACTATTGTATATGTTGTTATCATGTCTCCCCTATCTCTCCTGTTCTCCAGTGTCATCAGGTTGATTTCCCTTAACCTCTCCTCGTACTCGTGTGTGTGTGTGTACTCACCTAATTGTGGTTGCAGGGGTCGAGACTCAGCTCCTGGACCCGCCTCTTCACCGACCGCTACTAGGTCCTCTCTCCCCCTGCTCCATGAGCTTTATCATACCTCGTCTTAAAACTATGTATACTTCCTGCCTCTATTACATCGCTTGCCAGACTATTCCACTTCCTAACTATTCTGTGACTGAAGAAATACTTCCTCTGTGTGTGTGTGTGTGTGTGTGTGTGTGTGTGTGTGTGTGTGTGTGTGTGTGTGTGTGTGTGTGTGTGTGTGTGTGTACTCACCTAATTGTGGTTGCAGGGGTCGAGATACAGCTCCTGGCCCCGCCTCTTCTCTTCACTGATCGCTACTAGGTCCTATCTCTCTCTCTGCTTCCATAGCTTTGTCATATCTCGTCTTAAAGGTATGTATGGTTCCTGCCTCCACTACATCACTTGTTAGGCTATTCCACTTCCTGACGACTCTGTGACTGAAGAAATACTTCCTAACATTCCTTTGACTCGTCTGACTCTTCACCTTCCAATTGTGACCCCATGTTTCTGTGTCCCCCTCTCTGGAACAACCTGTCTCTGTCTACCTTATCTATTCCAAGCAGTATTTTGTATGTCGTTATCATGTCTCCCCTGACCCGCCTGTCCTCCAATGTCATCAGTCCGATTTCCCTCAACCTTTCTTCGTAGGACATTACCCTGAGCTCCGGAACTAGCCTTGTTGCAAACCTTTGCACTTTCTCTAATTTCTCGACGTGTTTGCCCAGGTGTGGGTTCCAAACTGGAGCTGCATACTCCAGTATGGGCCTGATCACTATTAAAGACCATTAAAGACACAGCCTCATCAACACGACCACTTGATACCGGAGTTCCGCAGGGAAGTGTCCTTGGTCCCCTGCTCTTCCTCATTTGCATCAATGATCTTCCAAGCGTATCCCAACACCTGAAACCCATTCTTTGCTGACTTATGTCATCTCCCACCCTATTCTTGCTACCCTCAACACCATTGTTAACGAGGATCTGTTCAAAATATCGACTTGGATGACAGACAATAAGCTTACACTTAATACTGACAAAACCTAGTATATTATGTTTGGTAGCAGAGCAGGTGTTGCGCAACTTAACATTAAGATCGACAACACTCTAATTGCCAGACATAATGAGGGCAAATTCCTAGGCCTATACCTCGACAACCTGAATTTCAGAACCCATATCCAACACATAACAAAAAAAAGTATCCAAAACGGTTGGAATCCTCTCCAAGATACGATACTACATGCCGCAAACTGCCCTTCTCACACTGTACCATTCACTCATTTATCCATACATCACCTATGCTGTTTGTGCTTGGGGATCAACTGCAGCAACACACCTAAAGCCAATAATAGCCCAACAAAAAGCTGCAGTAAGAATTATCACTAAATCCCATCCCTGGCAACACCCCCCCCCCTACTATTCATAGATCTAAACTTACTCCCTGTTCAGAACATCCACACTTACTACTGCGCAATCTACATCTACAGGACCTTAAATTCCAATATTAACCTTGACCTAAAACGTTTTCTTGATAGTTGTGACAGGACCCACAGGCATAACACCAGACACAAACATCTCTATGGCATTCCCCGTGTTCGACTAAACCTTTACAAAAACTCTATGTATGTCAAAGGGCCTAAAATCTGGAACACCCTACCTGAAAGCTCTAGAACTGCAGACACATTAATCACCTTTAAAACTACCGTTAGACAACATCTCATCTCCCTGATACACCCCGACAACTAACTACATGAAAACCACCTGGTCACACTTATACTCACTCACCCACTTGACTATAATCACAGAAATACGAATCTTAATCATAAAATAATGAATCCTAACTAGTCATAAGTTTACCTGTGATACTACAATATAGAACCTGTGTATTGTGCCAAAACAAAACCATTTACATTGTTGAACTCAGAAACTATAATGTAGTCACTTAGCCTTAATATCAACTTACTCCATAATCTGTATTAATTTAGAGTTAAGAATTAATCTAAGTCTACCCGAAATGCCTAGCCATGCTAGGTGTCTTAGTGGCCCCCTCTGCAATTAGTATTTTATAACATGTAAACCACACAATATCCAAAATCTGTAAACCCCGCATTGCAATCTTTATAGAGAATAAACTTGATTGAATGATTGATGTACACAGTGTACAGTGTCTTGAACGATTCCTTACTAAGGTATCGGAACACTGTTCTCAGGTTTGCCAGGCGCTCGTATGCTGCAGCAGTTATCTAGTTGATGTGTGCCTCCGGAGACATGCTCGGTGTTATGGTCACCCCAAGATCTTTCTCCTTGAGCTAGGTTTTGCAGTCCTTGGACACCTAGTCTATACTCTGTCTGCGGTCTTCTTTGCCTTTCTCCGATCTTCATGATTTTGCACTTGGCAGGGTTGAATTCAAGAAGCCAGTTGCTGGACCACGTGTCCAGCCTGTGTGTGTGTGTGTGTGTGTGTGTGTGTGTGTGTGTGTGTGTGTGTGTGTGTGTGTGTGTGTGTGTGTGTGTGTGTGTGTGTGTGTGTGTGTGTGTGTGTGTGTGTGTGTGTGTGTGTGTGTGTGTGTGTGTGTGTGTGTGTTTCAACAGTCGCAAAAAAGTGAACGACCATGCACGCCAACCACTGGGGGGTAATGAGGTTGCTCTAGGCATTTCGCGCTGCAATTGTAAACGCTTCAATGAAAGCAATGGAGTGTGATATTCAAAAGCTGAGGCAGGTGTGTCCCAAGGCAGTACAGTCAGGAATTCCTGACTGGAATTCTTTTACCTTCATTCTGTCTCTTCTGAGACTTGGAAGTTTACAAACTTTGTCAGGTTGGGTAGTGGAAGGTGGACTGCAATAATAAGTTGAGGGATTAAGTAAATTTTCATTTGTGAAGACCCATAGCTAGATCCTCCCCCCTCGCCCCCCCCCTTCAAACCCTTAGATTTATTCTTATGTTTATGTGAAGGTTCGTCTTGTGAGTTACCTCATAAGTATCAGCTGTGGTGTCATCTCAGACACTGCACAACATGGATGATCTAGCGTATATTCCTGAGATATTTTACCTCGTTTAAAATGAGGTAAAATATCTCATCAGAGGCTTCAGCTTGAGTAGTTCTTCCCCATCTTTGAAAGGCAGTTCACTGCTCTTTAAATTTAGAATGGACTGTCCTTGGGGATAAATGGTATAAAATGCCGACACGATGGAAAAATAAACACTAATGTAGTATAATGCAGTAAATTGCATAATACTACATATGTGTGCATTTTTCCATGGACTGTCCTTGTTTCCTGTTCAGTGTAAGTAGCAGGAATCAGCTCATATTCCTCAAGAACAGTTTTATTGACTTTGTCGAAATTAATGTACAACTCATATGGAATACTGAACTCTTACTGTTAAAACAGTGTGTAACAAGCAGCCCTCTGGTCATCAAGATAATTTAAGTCAAGTTCTTGGTTGTCAAACGCTTTTAAATATGTTTTAAGAAACCTGAAACTAAAAGGACATATTTATGCATACTAAAATCTCGAATTATAAAGTATTTTTCAGTGTTACCCTTAATTCTTTGACACCTTATTTCTTAATGTTCCCATTTCTCTCTTTATTAACATTCGTTTGTCATTTGTACACTCCAACTGAAATCTTCAACAGCCTCTCCATCCTCTCACACTGTTCCTTGGAAAAAGGACCGACAAGTCAGGTTTTGGAAGTTTGATTAGAAATTTGTAATCCAGAAGGTCCTTTATGGCGAGTTCATTATCTGGTCTCTGAGGAGGAGGATTAAAATTGTGAAGAGGATCTGCTGTGATAAGGGCAGACTCCCAGGAGACTGCTTGTCTCTACGAGCTGTAGTAGAGGTGCTATGAGCTATAGTGTCCTTTTCAGCTGGATCTTCATGGCAAACATTTTGCTGACCTCTCTGAATTAGATATATTCAAGAGTTCCTCCTCTGGCAGGAAACAGAAGCTCCCTGATTATACCTCTTACGCATCAGCAAGAGAAGCTATGGTTGTAAGGTATTATAAGGTGTCTTGCAACTCTTCAAGACATTTGTAACATAATTTAATCAGTGTCAAGGTTTTTTATGTTACACAGGTACAGACAATGAAAATTAGTTAATTACATGAGAAGATTATGTATTCTTATGATTTTTGCATTGCACTGTCTTTGATTTCTAAAATTCTTAAAACCTGAGCTCTAACTCCTAGAAATCCTGTAATGGTCTCCAATTATTACCTATTTATACGTGAGAAAATGCAATGGATTACCCATAACTAACCACAATGACACATCTGTATAAAATCGATTATAAGAGTGTTTCCACAATAATGTTTTACCACCAAAAGTTAACCTAAGCACATAATAAACCCTAAAATATGTTCAGGATGGTGAAAATATTAAACATAAATAGTGTACCTGAAAATAATTTATTATTCTATGGGATATATTTGAATACATTAAGAATTAAATAAATAGTATTTATTAGAAAACAAAACCCAGTGTTCTCCCTCACATCTCAAATAGACAGTATTGTATATATATATATATATATATATATATATATATATATATATATATATATATATATATATATATATATATATATAGTTTTGGAGTGGTTGGTGCAATTATTTAATAAATGTATGGAAGAGGGTAAGGTACCTAGGGATTGGCAGAGAGCATGCATAGTTCCTTTGTATAAAGGCAAAGGGGATAAAAGAGAGTGCAAAAATTATAGGGGGATAAGTCTGTTGAGTGTACCTGGTAAAGTGTATGGTAGAGTTATAATTGAAAGAATTAAGAGTAAGGCGGAGAATAGGATAGCAGATGAACAAGGAGGCTTTAGGAAAGGTAGGGGGTGTGTGGACCAGGTGTTTACAGTGAAACATATAAGTGAACAGTATTTAGATAAGGCTAAAGAGGTCTTTGTGGCATTTATGGATTTGGAAAAGGCGTATGACAGGGTGGATAGGGGGGCAATGTG
>NC_091293.1:55364043-55366543 GCF_038502225.1 Cherax quadricarinatus
ATTGCCCCCCTATCCACCCTGTCATATGCCTTTTCCAAATCCATAAATGCCACAAAGACGTCTTTAGCCTTATCTAAATATTGTTCACTTATATGTTTCACTGTAAACACCTGGTCCACACACCCCCTACCTTTCCTAAAGCCTCCTTGTTCATTTGCTATCCTATTCTCCGTCTTACTCTTAATTCTTTCAATAATAACTCTACCATACACTTTTCCAGGTATACTCAACAGACTTATCCCCCTATAATTTTTGCACTCTCTTTTATCCCTTTTGCCTTTATACAAAGGAACTATGCATGCTCTCTGCCAATCCCTAGGTACCTTACCCTCTTCCATACATTTATTAAATAATTGCACCAACCACTCCAAAACTATATCCCCACACACACACACACACATATATATATATATATATATATATATATATATATATATATATATATATATATATATATATATATAGGATGGGGTCCACCTCTGGTGTAAATTGTGGGACCCATAGCCTCTGAGAAGTGGATAAAAAGGCTTCAAGGAAGAATATTTTGATTTCTTCCAGAAGCCGTTTGAATATTCCACTTCCCCTACCACCCCATCTTTTGATATATATTTTTTTTACCAATAGGAATATTTTATTACATAATATGGTACAGAAGATTTAAGAGATACATTATTGATATAAAGGTGGCATATACGGTACATGTTGTTACGTGTGTATCACCGATTATAAGGCGAAAATCTCATCCAGCTCCTCAGAGCTGGGGCGTGTGCCCAAAATACAGCAGGCATTACCCCTTTGAACAGGCGCACTGAGCCGCTGGAACAGAAAACTAGCTGCCCTGGGATCCCTAGTTACCCTGATGAGTCTTTTTCCCAGCTCCTTAAAGAATTTAGATGCACTCTTTCCCCATGAGCCAAGGGTCTCTGAGCCTATGGGAACAAACATATAATGATGGGCAAGTTCTCCATATTTTCTAGACTTTTGGGACTCCCTGAAGCTGGCAGCTGCCCCTCCTTCCTCCCTGGTGTATTGGAGATAGGTATCAGCCAAGGTAGATGCACATGTATAGTCCCACACCACTTGCTTCCCATCTGTCCAGGCTTGAAGGGTGATACCATCTGGACGCTTCTGGCTGCCATCAGATCTGCATAGTTGGGGTGGCTCCCTTACTGCTGGGCATCCAGCTGTTGTGAGGCTCCTCTTGATAATGTTATTAACCTCCTCATGTCTTGCAATCTTTCCCTCGGATTTACGGCACACAAGACCATGGTACCCGAATCGGTCTGCTGCTTCACTGCCACAAATACACCTGTGTTCGGCGAGAATAGGGGCGGCAAGTCGAAGGGCAACACCGATGCGGATGGTCTGTGGGTCGAGGCGTGTGCCAAGGCTGGAGTTGGGAACAGCCAACAGAAAGTCCCCAGCATGAGGGGCTCTCACTGCCAGGAGGCGGGCTCTATCCTTCCCTGACACACTCTGAAGCATTGTTGAGGCTATATTTTCCACTATTGGACCATCCCAGTGCGATTGTTTGTAGTTGTTGGGGGGAGCAGGTCTGGTTTCAGAGCCCGTTAGATTATCCCAGATCAATGCTCCGTCAATGAATTTTTGGTCCTGGACTCCAATCTTGTCCCTAAGATGTTCAGGGAGAATCGCTGCTACAAGCTCTCTGGATGCAATACACGAGGACAGAAAAGCAGGTAACGCAATCTGTGATGACTTGCGGACACCAATGCCTCCTAGTCTGACTGGAAGTGTAGCTTGGTTCCACTGCCCGTCTTCTAGAGTAAGGTTAAGTACTTTCGTAAAAATCTGCCTCAGAATACTGTCATATTCGTGCAGTATAGGGTTATCATATGAAGGTGCACATCTTAGGAAATATGTCAACCTGGGCAGACTCAAGCACTTTGTGAGGAGGTACAAGGCATCGTGGGTGTCCAGATTGCCTATTCGTTGTTCCATTCTCCTTAACTCTTCCAATTTCTTCCTGAGAATTGTGTCAATGGCATTGCTTCCCAGAGGTGCTCCTAGCACCTCTATAGATATATATGTGTGTATATATATATATATATATATATATATATATATATATATATATATATATATATATATATATATATATATATATATATATATATATATATGTATGTATATATATATATATATATATATATATATATATATATATATATATATATATATATATATATATATATATATATATATATATATGTATATATATATATATATATATATATATATATATATATATATATATATATATATATATATATATATATATATATATACATATATATATGCAATAAGATCACAGTAAACAAATGATTTCAGAATATGCAAAACAACCACTGTGAAAGAATAGAAAAATTCCTAGCGCTTTCGTGGCTACTCACATTATCAAGGAACAATAAAAGTAATGCATCAAAGGAAGACATATAAAGGGTCTAGACCACACCTCACTATCACATCCCACAAGAAA
>NC_091293.1:55371543-55421543 GCF_038502225.1 Cherax quadricarinatus
CATATGAATGGGGAAGCACTTAACCCGGAAGGGTCATGTGGCGTCTGGGGGGATGGGAGGCAATCAGGGTTGCTCAAATAAAAGCCAGAACAGCTCCACTTCCTTGGATGAAGAGCCCTGGAAGAGCTAACAATTAATGAAGTAAAGAAACATGGTCAATAGAGAATTCAATTACGGTTAAAAAAAATATTTTTAATATGTTTATATAGATTATTTGTAATTTCTATTACTATTATTTCTATTATTTCTATTTCTATTTGTAATTTCTATTACTCAGCCTTTACTCACCTCTTATTGTCCTTTTATTCACTGTTTACCTCTCGTTCACCATTTTCTTGTCTAGTGAGTCTTAAATACCTACTCATGGCACAACAAATGTAATATGCTGCACGTACATTCACAATTTACTCACCATATATTCCAAACATAAATACTCACATCGTTCTGCTCACCTGTTTGTTTATGACTGAGTAATTCAACAACTGTTTACTCACGACTCTTATCTCAGATCCACATCCAGACTACTCATCAATGTACGTATTTACTTACTCACATATTCATACACTTACTCTTCGTCTCTTACTCACAGATCCATGTCTTGACCGACTTACTCACCTACTAACGTAATCACTTACTCACGTACTCATTTACGTACTCACTGCTGGTCTCTTACAGGTACATGTGCCTCCAGCCTGCCAGATCAGCGTGCCTCACATCGACCAGACGCCCATACACAGGTGCACTCGCCTTGCCCACGCCCACGCCCGCCACCGCTTGCGGCTGGCCTCGGACTCCTTGGATCACTCCACATACTGCCAACCGCAGCCTGCGGTCGACACCTCCCGCAAGGTTCGCAGCGCCGAGAACCTGCGACAGAATCGGCTTATCACTGCTGCTTGTAAGTGAGGGACTTAATTAAAACTGCATGCGGCCTGGGGTGCCGGGGCCCCAGGGGACCTGAGTGGTAGGCGACAGGCTGTGGTCCGTGGGCGGCGGGGGTCTTGAATGACTCGGGACATGGGTCAGTAGGTCAGTCGGTAGGTCAGCCGGTAGGTCAGTCGGTAGGTCAGTCGGCAGGTGAGTCGGTAGGTCGCAGTGCACAAGGGTTAAGTTTTGTTCCAACATTCGTCATTAAACGAGTTATCTTTACCCTCGGATAAAATAAATAATGCTAAAAAAAAAACTTTATGAAAGCAAATGACTTGATAAAGTTCTGCACAGAACGAAACGTTGTGGCAATAAAAGCTTATTTTTGTACCTCTGTCATTTCTTCACTATGTGCACTAATAACTCATTAGGTAACTGTTAGGGCAACAATACTTCAGAGGTCCTTTCCCTCTCTAACATATATTCCAGTACGAAGGTACACTAGAAAGCCTACTGGCCCTTACTAGGCAGGTTTAACTCACGCCTACCCGTAACCGTTAATGTACCCTTACAGTCTATATTTAAAGCTATCCGAAGTTCTTGCCTCAGCGACGTTGCCTGAGAGTTTGTTCCACTCCAGTTTCCCAACTGAAATCCATTGTTGCAGTCATGTATTGGTTAGATACTATTTTCAACACGCTAATTATATACCCGTTTCTCATTGGACACGTTAATCATATCTCCCTTAGGTCTACACCTTCCCAATGGAATGATAGAGGCTTTTGTTTAATAAATGTATGAAGGAGAGGAAAGAACCTAGAGATTCGTAGAGATCATGCATAGTTTGTTTGTATAAATGAAAAGGGGAGAAAAGGAAGTGTAAAACATTATAGGGGAATAAGCCTGTTGAGTATACCTGGTAAGGTATACTCAGATAAAGATTTAAGAGTAAGATGGAGAGCAGGATCGCAGATGAACTAAAAGGTTTTAGGGAAGGTAGGGGGTGCGTAGGTCAAGTGTTTACAGTGAAGCACATAAATAAACAATATTTAGATAAGGGTAAAGATGTTTTCATTGCATTTATTGATGAGAGGATGGAATGAAATAGAGGGAAGATGGGGTAGGGATCGTCCTAGGAGTGGTTGGAGGGAGGGGGTAAAGGAGGTTTTATGTGCGAGGGGCTTGGACTTCCAGCAGTCGTGAGTGAGCGTGTTAGGAGCGAGTGGAGGCAAATGGTTTTCATGACTTGACGTGCTGTTGGAGTGTGAGTTAAGTAACATTTATGAAGGAATTCAGAGAAGCCGGTTAGCCGAACTCGAATTCTGGAGGTGGTAAGTATATTGCTTGCGTTCCGAAGGAGGGGTGGAGATATGTTGCAGTTTATTTAACTGTAGTGTAGACGCGCCTCTGGCAAGACAGTGATGGAGTGAATGATGATGTAAGTGCTTCTACTTTTTCGGGTCACCCTGCCTCGGTGGGAAACGGCCGATATGTTAATAAAAAAGTAAAATGAAAATTTAAGAGCTACTAATTACAAAATTATGTTACTATACAGACCGAGAGCTAAGAGGTAAAGTTGCCAGCGTGAACCCTGACGCCAGGACACGGACACAGGTCTGCATGTTCTAAGACAGTGTTGAACTCCCCTTCCTAGGGAAGGGGAGGGGAGAGTAAAACAGAGAGCCATAATAGCTTTCTCCCCTTGTCTCTTTCTGTGTATGGGAAATTTTTACGCACTTACCCTCACCCTCACCCTCATCCTCACCCTCACTCTCATTCCTTGCCCTTACACTCAGCGTCGCACTTCCCCCACCCTCACCTTCACGATCACCTTCACGATCACCTTCGCTCTCACCCTCACTTTCACAATTACCTTCACTCTCACCCTCGCCCTTACCTTCACAATCACCTTCACTCTCACCCTAACCTTCACAATCACCTACACCCTCAACCTCGTCTTAACAATTACCTCCACTCTCTCCCTCATCCTTCCCCCCATTATCATCCTCATCCTCACACTTGCCCTCACCTTCATTGTCCCTCTCAACGTAGTCATCACCCTCGTCATCACCCTCGTCATCACCCTAAATCTAGAGTACCACTCCAGATTTACCAGCAGGAAATATTTTCTGACATGCGCCACATTTTACACCCAAAAGAAAGAGACATCGTAGATAATGATCCCTTATCGGAGTCCTTGACGTTACCCTCATTGCCTTACTTCAAGTGGTTATAATTACAACTATAATTTATAAATTGGATGGAGCGGTAAGCCAGCGGAAGGCCTAGATCCGATGACCAAAAGCTCCAGCTGCGGGTTATCATAATAAGACCAGCGTCTAGAAACATTTGTCTTGTTTCCTGACAAACCTTACCTAACCTCTCCCAACTCAGACAGATTTCAACACCTGCGGTGTTGAAATCTGTCTGAGTGAAATCTGTCTGAGTGGTGAAATCAGTCTGAGTGTCTCGCGGTGGATCAGGGCCTGATCAACCAGGCTGTTACCGTAGACAGCACGCAAGCCGGCTTACGAACTACAGCTCTCGTTGGGAGAAAAGAGTTCTACCTAGCTACTTGGACGCGTGAACTCCATCACGACATAATGAATATGCTTCATTCTTGTCCCTGACAGTGAAACAGCTAGCTTTTGTTTCCACTGTATAGCTATCATATAGAATTGGATAGCAGCACACTGCTCATGTAGCCAACTTTATTTAATAAAAACTAATCTCCCAGTTTCCTGGGCCCCCTATTAGAAGTGTCTTAAGTCACTTGCTAACATATAAGTATAACTTGTGAGGATATAACATTGACTAAGTGTAATAGTTCTTAATTTCAAGTCAATTTATAGTAATAAATACTAGAATTATAACCATTGTCATTTAGGGCTAATAAATTGTCCACTGGTATCGTTGGAGGAAGCTGAGTCACACACCTGAAGTATCCCGGATAGTAAACCCAACATCCGCAGTCAGTCCAGGAACAAGCAGTTGAAATCATCCCCACGGAAGACAGTTGAAATCATCCCCAGAGAAGATAGTTGAAATCATCCCCAGGGAAGACAGTTGAAATCATCCCCAGGGAAGACAGTTGAAATCATCCCCAGGGAAGACAGTTGAAATCATCCCGAGGGAAGACAGTTGAAATCATCCCCAGGGAAGACAGTTGAAATCATCCCCAGGGAAGACAGTTGAAATCATCCCCAGGGCAGACAGTTGAAATCATCCCCAGGGAAGACAGTTGAAATCATCCCCAGGGCAGACAGTTGAAATCATCCCCAGGGCAGACAGTTGAAATCATCCCGAGGGCAGACAGCTGAAATCATCCCCAGGGCAGACAGCTGAAATCATCCCGAGGGCAGACAGCTGAAATCACCCCAAGGGTAGACAGTTGAAATCATCCCCAGAGCAGACAATTGAAATCATCCCCAGGGAAGACAGTTGAAATCATCCCCAGGGCAGACAGTTGAAATCATTCTCAGGGCAAACAGCTGAAATCATCCTCAGGGCAGACAGCTGAAATCATCCCGAGGGCAGACAGTTGAAATCATCCCCAGGGCAGACAGCTGAAATCATCCCCAGGGCAGACAGCTGAAATCATCCCAAGGGCAGACAACTGAAATCATCCCCAGGGCAAACAGCTGAAATCATCCCCAAGGCAGACAGTTGAAATCATCCTCAGGGCAGACAACTGAAATCATCCCGAGGGCAGACAGTTGAAATCATCCCCAGGGCAGACAGTTGAAATCATCCTCAGGGCAGACAACTGAAATCATCCCGAGGGCAGACAGTTGAAATCATCCCCAGGGCAGACAGCTGAAATCATCCCCAGGGCAGACAGATGAAATGATCCTCAGGGCAGACAGCTGAAATCATCCTCAGGGCAGACAGTTGAAATCATTTCCAGGGCAGACAGTTGAAATCAGTTCCAGGGACAGGCAGTTAAACTCAGCTTCAGGGGCAGGCAGTTAAAGTCAGCTCCAGGGGCAGGCAGTTGAAATCATCTTCGGGGCAGGCAGTTGAAATCAGCTCCAGGGGCAGGCAATTGAAATAAGCTTCAGGGGCAGGCAGTTGAAATCAGCTCCAGGGGTAGGCAGTTAAACTCAGCTCCAGGAGCAGGCAGTTGAAATCAGCTCTAGAGGCAGACAGTTGAAATCAGCTCCAGGGGCAGGCAGTTGAAATCAGCTCCAGAGGCAGGCAGTTGAAATCAGCTCCAGGGGCAGGCAGTTGAAATCAGCTCCAGGGGCAGGCAGTTGAAATCAGCTCCAGAGGCAGGCAGTTGAAATCAGCTCCAGGGGCAGGCAGTTGAAATCAGCTACAGGGGTAGGCAGTTGAAATCGTGGCTACCCGGAGACTCACATATGTATCCATCTCGTGGCATCAATAGTTACGGAAAACTGTGTTAATGAGAGACAATGACTTAGACACATTCTCTCAGATGTTCTTGAGGGGCAGAATCACTTCTCTCTCGCGTTCAGCCGGGAGAACGCAACAGACGGCCGGTAGAACATCAACAAAAGGACAGCCGGCATGGTAGGGCGGGAACGACCAGGCAGTCTCTAGCGTCAGAAATGTAATCAGTACGTTATTTAACGTCGGAAGACGAGGAAAATCAAACTGTTTAGCTTACCTTGAAGGAAAGAGATCGTAAAGACGGCCGCCAAAGGAAAGAACAGAGTGAGGATAGGGAAGGGACAGTAGGAAAGAGAAAGGGGACAAAGGGGTTATGTTTAAACAGAAAGGAGAGGTGAGGCCACGTTTAAGGGGAGATCAATGAGTGAGGTCGTCATTCAGAAAAAGGGGCGGATGGAGTCGTGATTAAGGGAAGATAAGATGGGTAGGGTCGTATTTAAGGAATTAACGACTGTATGAGATAGATAGGTAAGGCCAGACTGCAAAAAAATATATCAAGGGGAAGGGTAAAGAGGTGAAAAGATTTGAGCAACTGGAAGGTAAAAGGGAAAACAGGCAAAGGGAAGGAAGAAGAAAAGATAGGGTGGGAGGGGAGACGAGAGATACTGGGAGAAAATAATTTGTTTTAGAAGCAGAGGTAGAGAAAAGGTGTGAAAAAAGGATGGGTAGAAAAAAGAGGGAGAAAAAATATGAAAAAAGGAGAGAGAGAGAGCGAGAGAAAATGAATCCTAGACATAGGTACATGTAAGAGTTAAAATTCTGTTGTATAACCTAAAGGGGATATCACCAGATTGTGCGACAGAGACAGAGAGAGAGAGAGAGAGAGAGAGAGAGAGAGAGAGAGAAAGAGAGAGAGAACACATATCCACCACACATCGACACAAAATATTCAACACAACTCTTTCACACACGCAAACTTTTCTCTCTCTCCTCCCCGAGGTATTGAGGAAAGCAATCACCACAGAGTGACACTAGCGGAAAAATTATCTGTTTACGAAGGTGGAGAAGCTTATCATCAAAGTTGGTGAAAGTGTTCTTTTGGGGCGCCGAGGCAGTGATGGATCGTGTTGAGCCCCGTCAAATGATCACCTCTACGCCTCAGTCAGGAGGGGGGAAGACGGAGAAGAAAGAGGGTGGGGGAGTGGGGAAAGGAGAGGAGATGGGTTGGGAGAAGATATTTTTCTTTAATTAATATTATGATGTACATGGATACTTCCAGGAGGTACTGGGGTTAACTTCCACAGGACCGGTGTGAGTACTAACACGGGAGAAGGCAGGAGGTGAAGATTGAGAGCTGAGGAGAGAAAAAAGAGGGAGAGAGTGGTAACATTAAGGGACACGACTGAAGCATATTCATTATGTCCTGATGGAGTTCACGCGTCCAAGTAGCTAGGTAAAACTCTTTTCTCCCGACTAGAGCTGTAGTTCGTAAGCCGGCTTGCGTGCAGTCAACAGTAACAGCCTGGTTTATCAGGCATGATCCACCGCAAGGCCTGGTCGCAGACCGAACCGCGGGGGCAATGACCCCCGAAACCCTCTCCAGGTATACACCAGGGGCTCCCAGTAAACACAGTAGTGTGTTTTATGCTGTGTTCGCTCTCGCTATGATCACATGGTTTTTTTTCGGGATAGTCTCCTGGCCTCAGAGTGAACTGGGAGGTTCCATGTTCACTCTGAGTAATAGGGGTGAAAACTCGGTGCGGCTAACCCGGTCAAGCCCGCCACCATTGCCTCCTCACCAACCTAACATATATTCTACTTTTTTCATTTTTGGCTGAATGAGCCTGACAAAGGTGCTGCTGATCCTTCACACTAATCTTATTTCTTCTTCTACCATATAAATCTATTTTTATACTTGATACTGCCATTGGAATAGAGTTTACCATTGAGTAAGAGCAAGAAGACATTTGTTAGGCAAGTTTAACTTGAAAAACGAGGTAGGCTTATGCTATGAAAAAGAAAGTCTTAAGTCCTCCATAACTGGCCAGTGAATATAGGTAAGCCAAGAAAGAGGTAAGAATTATGCCTGTTCATTGAGTATAAACCACAAGACCAAGTCAAGGTAAGCTTGAAAAAGATGTTATGGTGTGAGATAATCTTAAGCAAAGAAAGAGGTAAATCCTAGATCCTGTAAGAGATAAGATTAATTCATTCACTGGGTTAGAACTACAAAACCTGTGTTGAGTAAAGTAAGTTTGAAAAAGAGGCAATATCAGGGGAGGATGTTTTACTGTCGAAGACGCATTGGAATAAAGAGGTTGAGTATCTGCTTGCTAGAGATGAGGCAGAAATTATTCTTAAAGGAACAAATGCTGGCCACCAGGCTTCTTTTGGGATCGATCAGTTCCTACATCATCGTCATGGTAATCGCACTATTGAAGCAATTAAAGGTGGTAGGAGATGGCCGGAACATAAAAGTTTGGTTCTCGATTGGTATCGGAGTCGTGTTGTGGAGATGTATCTGGGTCTCAAGATGTCCTACGGCTGGGTACTGGTAAATTCAAGAGCATGCATCCCAGTATTTAATTATACGAGCAGAACATGACCTAAATGCATAGGTACTGGAAAACATTAAAACTTATACACACGTAAACACATTTCAGAAACTCCAGAATATTATATACCTTGTTACGGACACAGTTGAACGCATGATAGTTCAAGCTGAGGAAGACTGGCTCTTTTTGGGATATTTATAATATTTATGAGTTAGATTGCTTATATAATTTTATTTTTATTATTTTTTTATAATAATAAGCTACTGGAAGACCGTCAGCAGCGGAATCCTTCACCTCATATAGTCAATAATCATGGCGGCCGAAGAGCTCAAAGACAGTTATTTAGAGATTTATGGAAGTTGTACAATAAGGGTCGTTGTAAGTGTGCGAAAGTTATATTGGATGGAATGTGGGAATCCTTTGGTGTCGGCAGTGTACGTGGGGTTGCTGATCAGCTGCTTCAAGAGTTCTGGTTGGAGTTGTTTCCTCAACCATCACAGCAGATGTGATGAATGGTTTGAAAAACCGACAGGAATAAAGATTCCCATATGTTGCAAATGTGTCTCAATCTTCATCACAGCAGAATTATAGACATATAAGAAGTTAGTTTATGGGAGGCGTTGACACCTTGGACTTCCCATTGAGAATGTTGTAGTAAATTGAGCGATAAAGGATTCCAGTGAGATGTCACCTCCAGGTTTGGGAAGGTGAAAGTTAATAAGATGAAAAAGTATGCGAAGGTTTGTGGGCAGTCATATAAAATATGTGGCTATATGAAAGTTATTTACAAAAGCAACTGAGGATAGCACGTACAGAGCAACTTTTCAAAATAGAAAATCCAAAGATCTCTAGTGGATATAGACCGATTACAGTATCTAGTATTATTAAAAAGGTGTTCCATAAAATGTTGGCATCACGATGTTTAAAGTGGACACCGCTTTACCCCGCTCACAGCTGTCCTGCTTATTGATGGGTCGGTACAAAATGTTCAGCTCCTTGAAGCAATTATTGCTGAAAATAAAATGGCTCTTAAGCCCTTGTCTGCACAGTTTCTTGATGTTCAAAACGTGTACAGCACTGTAAAGCATTCTTCAGTTGTTAAAGTGTTAAGCAGTCACCGCACTCCCCATGTTAAGCAGTCACCGTACTCCCCATGTTAAGCAGTCACCGCACTCCCCATGTTAAGCAGTCACCGTACTCCCCATGTTAAGCAGTCACCGCACTCCCCATGTTAAGCAGTCACCGCACTCCCCATGTTAAGCAGCCACCGCACTCCTCATGTTAAGCAGTCACCGCACTCCTCATGTTAAGCAGCCACCGCACTCCCCATGTTAAGCAGTCACCGCACTCCCCATGTTAAGCAGTCACCGCACTCCCCATGTTAAGCAGCCACCGCACTCCTCATGTTAAGCAGTCACCGCACTCCTCATGTTAAGCAGCCACCGCACTCCCCATGTTAAGCAGTCACCGCACTCCCCATGTTAAGCAGTCACCGCACTCCCCATGTTAAGCAGCCACCGCACTCCTCATGTTAAGCAGTCACCGCACTCCTCATGTTAAGCAGCCACCGCACTCCCCATGTTAAGCAGCCACCGCACTCCCCATGTTAAGCAGTCACCGCACTCCCCATGTTAAGCAGTCACCGCACTCCTCATGTTAAGCAGTCACCGCACTCCCCATGTTAAGCAGCCACCGCACTCCCCATGTTAAGCAGTCACCGCACTCCCCATGTTAAGCAGTCACCGTACTCCCCATGTTAAGCAGTCACCGCACTCCCCATGTTAAGCAGTCACCGCACTCCCCATGTTAAGCAGCCACCGCACTCCTCATGTTAAGCAGCCACCGCACTCCCCATGTTAAGCAGCCACCGTACTCCCCATGTTAAGCAGTCACCGTACTCCCCATGTTAAGCAGCCACCGCACTCCTCATGTTAAGCAGCCACCGCACTCCCCATGTTAAGCAGTCACCGCACTCCCCATGTTAAGCAGTCACCGCACTCCCCATGTTAAGCAGCCACCGCACTCCTCATGTTAAGCAGCCACCGCACTCCCCATGTTAAGCAGTCACCGCACTCCCCATGTTAAGCAGTCACCGCACTCCCCATGTTAAGCAGCCACCGCACTCCTCATGTTAAGCAGTCACCGCACTCCTCATGTTAAGCAGCCACCGCACTCCCCATGTTAAGCAGCCACCGCACTCCCCATGTTAAGCAGTCACCGCACTCCCCATGTTAAGCAGTCACCGCATTCCCCATGTTAAGCAGCCACCGCACTCCTCATGTTAAGCAGTCACCGCACTCCCCATGTTAAGCAGCCACCGCACTCCCCATGTTAAGCAGTCACCGCACTCCCCATGTTAAGCAGTCACCGTACTCCCCATGTTAAGCAGTCACCGCACTCCCCATGTTAAGCAGTCACCGCACTCCCCATGTTAAGCAGCCACCGCACTCCTCATGTTAAGCAGCCACCGCACTCCCCATGTTAAGCAGCCACCGTACTCCCCATGTTAAGCAGTCACCGTACTCCCCATGTTAAGCAGCCACCGCACTCCTCATGTTAAGCAGCCACCGCACTCCTCATGTTAAGCAGCCACCGCACTCCCCATGTTAAGCAGCCACCGTACTCCCCATGTTAAGCAGCCACCGTACTCCCCATGTTAAGCAGTCACCGCACTCCCCATGTTAAGCAGCCACCGTACTCCCCATGTTAAGCAGTCACCGTACTCCCCATGTTAAGCAGCCACCGTACTCCCCATGTTAAGCAGCCACCGCACTCCCCATGTTAAGCAGCCACCGTACTCCCCATGTTAAGCAGTCACCGCACTCCCCATGTTAAGCAGTCACCGTACTCCCCATGTTAAGCAGTCACCGCACTCCCCATGTTAAGCAGTCACCGTACTCCCCATGTTAAGCAGTCACCGTACTCCCCATGTTAAGCAGTCACCGCACTCCCCATGTTAAGCAGTCACCGCACTCCCCATGTTAAGCAGTCACCGCACTCCTCATGTTAAGCAGTCACCGTACTCCCCATGTTAAGCAGTCACCGCACTCCCCATGTTAAGCAGTCACCGCACTCCCCATGTTAAGCAGTCACCGTACTCCCCATGTTAAGCAGCCACCGTACTCCCCATGTTAAGCAGTCACCGCACTCCCCATGTTAAGCAGTCACCGCACTCCCCATGTTAAGCAGCCACCGCACTCCTCATGTTAAGCAGCCACCGTACTCCCCATGTTAAGCAGTCACCGCACTCCCCATGTTAAGCAGTCACCGCACTCCCCATGTTAAGCAGTCACCGTACTCCCCATGTTAAGCAGTCACCGTACTCCCCATGTTAAGCAGTCACCGCACTCCCCATGTTAAGCAGTCACCGCACTCCCCATGTTAAGCAGTCACCGCACTCCCCATGTTAAGCAGTCACCGTACTCCCCATGTTAAGCAGTCACCGCACTCCCCATGTTAAGCAGTCACCGCACTCCCCATGTTAAGCAGTCACCGCACTCCCCATGTTAAGCAGTCACCGCACTCCCCATGTTAAGCAGCCACCGCACTCCCCATGTTAAGCAGTCACCGTACTCCCCATGTTAAGCAGTCACCGCACTCCCCATGTTAAGCAGCCACCGTACTCCCCATGTTAAGCAGCCACCGCACTCCCCATGTTAAGCAGTCACCGCACTCCCCATGTTAAGCAGTCACCGCACTCCCCATGTTAAGCAGCCACCGCACTCCCCATGTTAAGCAGTCACCGCACTCCCCAAGTTAAGCAGTCACCGCACTCCCCATGTTAAGCAGCCACCGCACTCCCCATGTTAAGCAGCCACCGCACTCCCCATGTTAAGCAGTCACCGCACTCCCCATGTTAAGCAGCCACCGCACTCCCCGTGTTAAGCAGTCACCGCACTCCCCATGTTAAGCAGTCACCGTACTCCCCATGTTAAGCAGTCACCGTACTCCCCATGGTAAGCAGTCACCGTACTCCCCATGTTAAGCAGTCACCGCACTCCCCATGTTAAGCAGTCACCGCACTCCCCATGTTAAGCAGTCACCGTACTCCCCATGTTAAGCAGTCACCGTACTCCCCATGTTAAGCAGTCACCGTACTCCCCATGTTAAGCAGTCACCGTACTCCCCATGTTAAGCAGTCACCGTACTCCCCATGGTAAGCAGTCACCGTACTCCCCATGTTAAGCAGTCACCGCACTCCCCATGTTAAGCAGTCACCGCACTCCCCATGTTAAGCAGTCACCGTACTCCCCATGTTAAGCAGTCACCGTACTCCCCATGTTAAGCAGTCACCGTACTCCCCATGTTAAGCAGTCACCGTACTCCCCATGTTAAGCAGTCACCGCACTCCCCATGTTAAGCAGTCACCGCACTCCCCATGTTAAGCAGTCACCGTACTCCCCATGTTAAGCAGTCACCGCACTCCCCATGTTAAGCAGTCACCGCACTCCCCATGTTAAGCAGTCACCGTACTCCCCATGTTAAGCAGTCACCACACTCCCCATGTTAAGCAGTCACCGCACTCCCCATGTTAAGCAGTCACCGTACTCCCCATGTTAAGCAGTCACCGTACTCCCCATGTTAAGCAGTCACCACACTCCCCATGTTAAGCAGTCACCGCACTCCCCATGTTAAGCAGTCACCGTACTCCCCATGTTAAGCAGTCACCGTACTCCCCATGTTAAGCAGTCACCGCACTCCCCATGTTAAGCAGTCACCGCACTCCCCATGTTAAGCAGTCACCGCACTCCCCATGTTAAGCAGTCACCGCACTCCTCATGTTAAGCAGTCACCGCACTCCCCATGTTAAGCAGTCACCGTACTCCCCATGTTAAGCAGTCACCGTACTCCCCATGTTAAGCAGTCACCGTACTCCCCATGTTAAGCAGTCACCGTACTCCCCATGTTAAGCAGTCACCGTACTCCCCATGTTAAGCAGTCACCGTACACCCCATGTTAAGCAGTCACCGCACTCCCCATGTTAAGCAGTCACCGTACTCCCCATGTTAAGCAGTCACCGCACTCCCCATGTTAAGCAGTCACCGTACTCCCCATGTTAAGCAGTCACCGCACTCCCCATGTTAAGCAGTCACCGCACTCCCCATGTTAAGCAGTCACCGTACTCCCCATGTTAAGCAGTCACCGCACTCCCCATGTTAAGCAGTCACCGCACTCCCCATGTTAAGCAGTCACCGCACTCCTCATATCGTCATGGGTTATATTATGTCAACATATGACAGTTAAGTTAGAAAAATCAAGATATGAGGTAAGGTATGAAACAGGGTGACCCTCTCTCCTGTATATTATTCAACATGGTGATAAATGAAGCTCTTATGGTCAAACACGATCATTATGGAAAGGCGCTATGTGGTTTTGTTAGCGGCGACCGACAAGGGGCTACATGCTTAGCCGGATAATTTTGTGAAAGATCTTGAGGTAAGTCCATAAAAGAGTGTTACACTAAAGTTTAGGACAGTTCCTAAAGACAGCATCTCACCAGCAAAATTCTGATGTACTGTATTAACATTCTGATATATTGTATCAGTATTCTGATGTACTGTATCAACATACAGTACATCAGAATTTTGCTGGTGAGATGTTACCCAAGCCGCTGAAACTCACCAGAATATATAAATATCTCCGGGTGCATTTTGGGCGACAACTTAGGCGACTCAAGAAAGAATCCTTTCAAGAGGACAAGAAGATTCTGAGTTGTACGTTAAGGACAGCTTGTCGCTCCTGACAAGATAAACCTGGTTGTAATAATTACCAGGAGAGGAGTCATGTGCCTTGAGACATAAACCCTCCTCAGAAAAGCCTTAAATATTAGTGTGGCAAACATAAGGGTATATGTGTGTTTCAAGACATGGAAGGACAGGTGACAGAGTCTAGGTATCATGCCAGGTGGGAGGCTGTAGACACTAACCTTCCTGTTTATATGGTGAAGTGGAACAGTTCATCCGTCCTGTTATGTCAAATACGCAGTCACCAATTTCCATCTTCGGGCAAAATAATAAAAAAAAGATTAGGTAGTCTTAATCCAAGAAAAACACAAGTCTTAGACTATGTAAGAGATAATTTTCAGACATTCATTCATGGGAAAAGATACAGTTTTATGTCAAGAAAATGGAAAATCCTAGGTCCTATACTTAATTTTAGAAGCTTGAAGAAAGTGTTAAGTGTAATATATAAGTAATAGAGAAAGAGGTACACTTATGAGAAGAGAAAATAATAAGACAGTCAAAGGTAAGACATGATCAAAAAAAACATACATATATTATTCTTTTTTACAGGTTTTATTAATACATGGATGAAAAGATATTATTCTCACAGCAAGGTAGGTATTCTCACAGCAAGGTAGATATTCTCACAGCAAGATAGGTATTCTCACAGCAAGGTAGGTATTCTCACAGCAAGGTAGATATTCTCACAGCAAGATAGGTATTCTCACAGCAAGGTAGGTATTCTCACAGCAAGGTAGATATTCTCACAGCAAGATAGGTATTCTCACAGCAAGGTAGATATTCTCACAGCAAGATAGGTATTCTCACAGCAAGGTAGGTATTCTCACAGCAAGGTAGATATTCTCACAGCAAGGTAGGTATTCTCACAGCAAGGTATGTATTCTCACAGCATGGTAGGTATTCTCACAGCAAGGTAGGTATTCTCACAGCAAGGTAGATATTCTCACAGCAAGGTAGGTATTCTCACAGCAAGGTAGATATTCTCACAGCAAGGTAGTTATTCTCACAGCAAGGTAGATATTCTCACAGCAAGGTAGATATTCTCACAGCAAGGTAGATATTCTCACAGCAAGGTAGATATTCTCACAGCTAGGTAGATATTCTCACAGCAAGGTAGATATTCTCACAGCAAGGTAGATATTCTCACAGCAAGGTAGACATTCTCACAGCAAGGTAGGTATGCTCACAGCAAGGTAGATATTCTCACAGCAAGGTAGGTATTCTCACAGCAAGGTAGGTATTCTCACAGCAAGGTAGGTATTCTCACAGCAAGGTAGGTATTCTCACAGCAAGGTAGGTATTCTCACAGCAAGGTAGGTATTCTCACAGCAAGGTAGGTATTCTCACAGCAAGGTAGATATTCTCACAGCAAGGTAGATATTCTCACAGCAAGGTAGGTATTCTCACAGCAAGGTAGATATTCTCACAGCATGGTAGGTATTCTCACCGCAAGTTAGACATTCTCACAGCAAGGCAGGTATTCTCACAGCATGGTAGGTATTCTCACAGCATGGTAGGTATTCTCAGAGCAAGGTAGGTATTCTCAAGGCATGGTAGGTATTCTCACAGCATGGTAGGTATTCTCACAGCAAGGTAGGTATTCTCACAGCATGGTAGGTATTCTCACAGCATGGTAGGTATTCTCAAAGCAAGGTAGGTATTCTCACAGCATGGTAGGTATTCTCACAGTATGGTAGGTATTCTCACAGCAAGGTAGGTATTCTCACAGCATGGTAGGTATTCTCACAGCATGGTAGGTATTCTCACAGCATGGTAGGTATTCTCACAGCATGGAAGGTATTCTCACAGCATGGTAGGTATTCTCACCGCAAGTTAGACATTCTCACAGCAAGGCAGGTATTCTCACAGCATGGTAGGTATTCTCACAGCATGGTAGGTATTCTCACAGCATGGTAGGTATTCTCACAGCATGGTAGGTATTCTCACAGCATGGTAGGTATTCTCACCGCAAGTTAGACATTCTCACAGCAAGGCAGGTATTCTCACAGCATGGTAGGTATTCTCACAGCATGGTAGGTATTCTCACAGCATGGTAGGTATTCTCACAGCATGGTAGGTATTCTCACAGCATGGTAGGTATTCTCACCGCAAGTTAGACATTCTCACAGCAAGGCAGGTATTCTCACAGCATGGTAGGTATTCTCACAGCAAGGTAGGTATTCTCACAGCATGGTAGGTATTCTCACAGCATGGTAGGTATTCTCACAGCAAGGTAGGTATTCTCACAGCAAGGCAGGTATTCTCACAGCAAGGTAGGTATTCTCACAGCATGGTAGGTATTCTCACAGCAACGTAGGTATTCTCACAGCAAGGTAGGTATTCTCACAGCAAGGTAGATATTCTCACAGCAAGGTAGATATTCTCACAGCAAGGCAGGTATTCTCACAGCAAGGTAGGTATTCTCACAGCAAGATAGGTATTCTCACAGCAAGGTAGATATTCTCACCGCAAGGAAGATATTCTCACAGCAAGGTAGATATTCTCACAGCAAGGTAGGTATTCTCACAGCAAGGTAGATATTCTCACAGCAAGGTAGATATTCTCACAGCAAGGTAGATATTCTCACAGCAAGGTAGATATTCTCACAGCAAGGTAGATATTGTCACAGTAAGGTAGGTATTCTCACAGCAAGGTAGGTATTCTCACAGCAAGGTAGATATTCTCACAGCAAGGTAGGTATTCTCACAGCAAGGTAGATATTCTCACAGCACGGTAGGTATTCTCACAGCAAGGTAGATATTCTCACAGCAAGGCAGGTATTCTCACAGCAAGGTAGGTATTCTCACAGCAAGATAGGTATTCTCACATCAAGGTAGATATTCTCACCGCAAGGAAGATATTCTCACAGCAAGGTAGATATTCTCACAGCAAGGTAGGTATTCTCACAGAATGGTAGGTATTCTCACAGTATGGTAGGTATTCTCACACCATGGTAGGTATTCTCACAGCATGGTAGGTATTCTCACAGCATGGTAGGTATTCTCACAGCATGGTAGGTATTCTCACAGCATGGTAGGTATTCTCACAGCATGGTAGGTATTCACACAGCATGGTAGGTATTCTCACAGCAAGGTAGATATTCTCACAGCAACGTAGGTATTCTCACAGCAAGGTAGGTATTCTCACAGCAAGGTAGATATTCTCACAGCAAGGTAGATATTCTCACAGCAAGGCAGGTATTCTCACAGCATGGTAGGCATTCTCACAGCAAGGTAGGTATTCTCACAGCAAGGTAGATATTCTCACAGCAAGGTAGGTATTCTCACAACATGGTAGGTATTCTCACAGCAAGGTAGGTATTCTCACAGCAAGGTAGATATTCTCACAGCAAGGTAGGTATTCTCCCAGCAAGGTAGGTATTCTCACAGCAAGGTAGATATTCTCACAGCAAGGAAGATATTCTCACAGCAAGGTAGGTATTCTCACAGCATGGTAGGTATTCTCACAGCAAGGTAGGTATTCTCACAGCATGGTAGATATTCTCACAGCAAGGTAGGTATTCTCATAGCAAGGTAGATATTCTCACAGCAAGGTAGGTATTCTCACAGCAAGGTAGATATTCTCACAGCAAGGTAGATATTCTCACAGCAAGGTAGATATTATCACAGCAAGGTAGGTATTCTCACAGCAAGGTAGGTATTCTCACAGCAAGGTAGATATTCTCACAGCAAGGTAGGTATTCTCACAGCAAGGTAGATATTCTCACAGCAAGGTAGATATTCTCACAGCAAGGTAGGTATTCTCACAGCAAGGTAGATATTCTCACAGCAAGGTAGGTATTCTCACAGCAAGGTAGATATTGTCACAGCAAGGTAGGTATTCTCATAGCAAGGTAGATGTTCTCACAGCAAGGTAGATATTCTCACAGCAAGGTAGGTATTCTCTCAGCAAGGTAGATATTCTCACAGCAAAGTAGATATTCTCACAGCAAGGTAGATATTGTCACAGTAAGGTAGATATTCTCACAGCAAGGAAGATATTCTCACAGCAAGGTAGGTATTCTCACAGCAAGGTAGATATTCTCACAGCAAGGTAGGTATTCTCACAGCAAGGTAGATATTCTCACAGCAAGGTAGATATTCTCACAGCAAGGTAGATATTCTCACAGCAAGGTAGGTATTCTCACAGCAAGGTAGATATTCTCACAGCAAGGTAGGTATTCTCACAGCAAGGTAGATATTCTCACAGCAAGGTAGATATTCTCACAGCAAGGTAGATATTCTCACAGCAAAGTAGGCATTCTCCCAGCAAGGTAGATATTCTCACAGCAAAGTAGATATTCTCACAGCAAGGTAGATATTGTCACAGTAAGGTAGATATTCTCACAGCAAGGTAGATATTCTCACAGCAAGGTAGGTATTCTCACAGCAAGGTAGATATTCTCACAGCAAGGTAGGTATTCTCACAGCAAGGTAGATATTCTCACAGCAAGGTAGATATTCTCACAGCAAGGTAGGTATTCTCACAGCAAGGTAGATATTCTCACAGCAAGGTAGGTATTCTCACAGCATGGTAGGTATTCTCACAGCAAGGTAGGTATTCTCACAGCAAGGTAGATATTCTCACAGCAAGGTAGGTATTCTCCCAGCAAGGTAGGTATTCTCACAGCAAGGTAGATATTCTCACAGCAAGGTAGATATTCTCACAGCAAGGTAGGTATTCTCACAGCATGGTAGGTATTCTCACAGCAAGGTAGGTATTCTCACAGCAAGGTAGATATTCTCACAGCAAGGTAGGTATTCTCACAGCAAGGTAGGTATTCTCACAGCAAGGTAGATATTCTCACAGCAACGTAGGTATTCTCACAGCAAGGTAGGTATTCTCACAGCAAGGTAGATATTCTCACAGCAAGGTAGATATTCTCACAGCAAGGCAGATATTCTCACAGCAAGGTAGGTATTCTCACAGCATGGTAGGTATTCTCACAGCAAGGTAGGTATTCTCACAGCAAGGTAGATATTCTCACAGCATGGTAGGTATTCACACAGCATGGTAGGTATTCTCACAGCAAGGTAGATATTCTCACAGCAACGTAGGTATTCTCACAGCAAGGTAGGTATTCTCACAGCAAGGTAGATATTCTCACAGCAAGGTAGATATTCTCACAGCAAGGCAGGTATTCTCACAGCATGGTAGGCATTCTCACAGCAAGGTAGGTATTCTCACAGCAAGGTAGATATTCTCACAGCAAGGTAGGTATTCTCACAACATGGTAGGTATTCTCACAGCAAGGTAGGTATTCTCACAGCAAGGTAGATATTCTCACAGCAAGGTAGGTGTTCTCCCAGCAAGGTAGGTATTCTCACAGCAAGGTAGATATTCTCACAGCAAGGAAGATATTCTCACAGCAAGGTAGGTATTCTCACAGCATGGTAGGTATTCTCACAGCAAGGTAGGTATTCTCACAGCATGGTAGATATTCTCACAGCAAGGTAGGTATTCTCATAGCAAGGTAGATATTCTCACAGCAAGGTAGGTATTCTCACAGCAAGGTAGATATTCTCACAGCAAGGTAGATATTCTCACAGCAAGGTAGATATTATCACAGCAAGGTAGGTATTCTCACAGCAAGGTAGGTATTCTCACAGCAAGGTAGATATTCTCACAGCAAGGTAGGTATTCTCACAGCAAGGTAGATATTCTCACAGCAAGGTAGATATTCTCACAGCAAGGTAGGTATTCTCACAGCAAGGTAGATATTCTCACAGCAAGGTAGGTATTCTCACAGCAAGGTAGATATTGTCACAGCAAGGTAGGTATTCTCATAGCAAGGTAGATGTTCTCACAGCAAGGTAGATATTCTCACAGCAAGGTAGGTATTCTCTCAGCAAGGTAGATATTCTCACAGCAAAGTAGATATTCTCACAGCAAGGTAGATATTGTCACAGTAAGGTAGATATTCTCACAGCAAGGAAGATATTCTCACAGCAAGGTAGGTATTCTCACAGCAAGGTAGATATTCTCACAGCAAGGTAGGTATTCTCACAGCAAGGTAGATATTCTCACAGCAAGGTAGATATTCTCACAGCAAGGTAGATATTCTCACAGCAAGGTAGGTATTCTCACAGCAAGGTAGATATTCTCACAGCAAGGTAGATATTCTCACAGCAAGGTAGATATTCTCACAGCAAAGTAGGTATTCTCCCAGCAAGGTAGATATTCTCACAGCAAAGTAGATATTCTCACAGCAAGGTAGATATTGTCACAGTAAGGTAGATATTCTCACAGCAAGGTAGATATTCTCACAGCAAGGTAGGTATTCTCACAGCAAGGTAGATATTCTCACAGCAAGGTAGGTATTCTCACAGCAAGGTAGATATTCTCACAGCAAGGTAGATATTCTCACAGCAAGGTAGGTATTCTCACAGCAAGGTAGATATTCTCACAGCAAGGTAGGTATTCTCACAGCATGGTAGGTATTCTCACAGCAAGGTAGGTATTCTCACAGCAAGGTAGATATTCTCACAGCAAGGTAGGTATTCTCCCAGCAAGGTAGGTATTCTCACAGCATGGTAGATATTCTCACAGCAAGGTAGATATTCTCACAGCAAGGTAGGTATTCTCACAGCATGGTAGGTATTCTCACAGCAAGGTAGGTATTCTCACAGCAAGGTAGATATTCTCACAGCAAGGTAGGTATTCTCATAGCAAGGTAGATATTCTCACAGCAAGGTAGGTATTCTCACAGCAAGGTAGATATTCTCACAGCAAGGTAGATATTCTCACAGCAAGGTAGATATTATCACAGCAAACTAGGTATTCTCACAGCAAGGTAGGTATTCTCACAGCAAGGTAGATATTCTCACAGCAAGGTAGGTATTCTCACAGCAAGGTAGGTATTCTCACAGCAAGGTAGATATTCTCACAGCAAGGTAGATATTCTCACAGCAAGGTAGATATTCTCACAGCAAGGTAGGTATTCTCACAGCAAGGTAGATATTTTCACAGCAAGGTAGGTATTCTCACAGCAAGGTAGATATTGTCACAGCAAGGTAGGTATTTTTTGCTCCTCCTGTCCTCTTCAATACTTTGGAGAAACTGGTCGATCTCTTTCTGACAGACTTAGGGAGCACAAAAATAGTGTTAGGCTTGCCGACACTAACAATGCTCTTTTCTGTCACGTCAGAGATCATAGCCATCCTATTGACTGGTCTTCTGCTAAAACTGTCTTCCCTACTTCCAACTCGAACAGTCGCCGTTTAGTTGAATCCTCTCTTATACACAACTTTCCTTGTATGAACCTTAGCCCTGGCTTCGTCTCTGTAGATGCCTTCCTCTCCCACTACATTGTAAAATGCTCCAAACTTCAGAACACCCGTGACTTAACCTGAATCCTCATTTCTTCTTCTTCTTCTTCTTCTTCTTCTTCTTCTTCTTCTTCTTCTTCTTCTTC
This sequence comes from Cherax quadricarinatus, assembly GCF_038502225.1. NCBI lineage: Eukaryota > Metazoa > Arthropoda > Malacostraca > Decapoda > Parastacidae > Cherax > Cherax quadricarinatus. The sequence continues at coordinate 55,392,477 of NC_091293.1, forward strand.
TTCTTCTTCTTCTTCTTCTTCTTCTTTTTCTTTTTCTTCTTCCTCTTCCCCTTTCCTCTCTCCTTTTCTCCTCTGGGTGGTCTTTCTCTCTCCTGTCTCGTGTTTCTGTTCCTTCTTCTTTTATTTTATTTCACCACTTCCCCTTTCACGCACCTCGGTGCGCTTGCTCTCCCTCTGTGGGTATCTAGCTCTCTTGCAGTGCTCCCCTTCCTTTGTATTTGACTGGCTCGTCTTCCTTATTTCCCACTTCTACCTCTACCACTACTACTACCTCTTCTTCTTCTACTACAACTACTGATGAAATTAATACACATGTGCAGCGTCTGGTTGTCTTTGGTGTGGACGTTTCGCCATCCAGTGGCTGGCTGGATGGCGAAACGTCTACGGTGGGGATGCCCGGGTGTTGTGCTTGTGTCATTTCATCCTGTCGGTATTATATACAATTCTTGTACTACTACTACTACTACTACTACTACTACCTCCACCTCTTCCTGCCTATATATAGCCGTCCTGCTCCACCTCTGTTAGTGTGACTTTGTCAATGGTCCAAGTCGGACCGAAACGTCGTCGTAAGCTTCTCTCTTTTATGTGCGGGTTATTTGTGTATCGTTCCAGTCACGGCATTGTGCCTTTTTGTTATTTATTTATTTAATTATTTAGGTATTCTCATAGCAAGGTAGATATTCTCACAGCAAGGTAGATATTCTCACAGCAAGGTAGGTATTCTCCCAGCAAGGTAGATATTCTCACAGCAAAGTAGATATTCTCACAGCAAGGTAGATATTGTCACAGTAAGGTAGATATTCTCACAGCAAGGTAGATATTCTCACAGCAAGGTAGGTATTCTCACAGCAAGGTAGATATTCTCACAGCAAGGTAGGTAATCTCACAGCAAGGTAGATATTCTCACAGCAAGGTAGATATTCTCACAGCAAGGTAGATATTCTCACAGCAAGGTAGGTATTCTCACAGCAAGGTAGATATTCTCACAGCAAGGTAGGTATTCTCACAGCAAGGTAGATATTCTCACAGCAAGGTAGATATTCTCACAGCAAGGTAGATATTCTCACAGCAAGGTAGATATTCTCACAGCAAGGTAGATATTCTCACAGCAAGGTAGATATTCTCACAGCAAGGTAGATATTCTCACAGCAAGGTAGATATTCTCACAGCAAAGTAGGTATTCTCCCAGCAAGGTAGATATTCTCACAGCAAGGTAGATATTGTCACAGTAAGGTAGATATTCTCACAGCAAGGTAGATATTCTCACAGCAAGGTAGGTATTCTCACAGCAAGGTAGATATTCTCACAGCAAGGTAGGTATTCTCACAGCAAGGTAGATATTCTCACAGCAAGGTAGATATTCTCACAGCAAGGTAGATATTCTCACAGCAAGGTAGATATTCTCACAGCAAGGTAGATATTCTCACAGCAAGGTAGATATTCTCACAGCAAGGTAGATATTCTCACAGCAAGGTAGATATTCTCACAGCAAGGTAGATATTCTCACAGCAAAGTAGGTATTCTCCCAGCAAGGTAGATATTCTCACAGCAAAGTAGATATTCTCACAGCAAGGTAGATATTGTCACAGTAAGGTAGATATTCTCACAGCAAGGTAGATATTCTCACAGCAAGGTAGGTATTCTCACAGAAAGGTAGATATTCTCACAGCAAGGTAGATATTCTCACAGCAAGGTAGATATTCTCACAGCAAGGTAGATATTCTCACAGCAAGGTAGATATTCTCACAGCAAGGTAGATATTCTCACAGCAAGGTAGATATTCTCACAGCAAAGTAGGTATTCTCCCAGCAAGGTAGATATTCTCACAGCAAGGTAGATATTGTCACAGTAAGGTAGATATTCTCACAGCAAGGTAGATATTCTCACAGCAAGGTAGGTATTCTCACAGCAAGGTAGATATTCTCACAGCAAGGTAGGTATTCTCACAGCAAGGTAGATATTCTCACAGCAAGGTAGATATTCTCACAGCAAGGTAGATATTCTCACAGCAAGGTAGATATTCTCACAGCAAGGTAGATATTCTCACAGCAAGGTAGATATTCTCACAGCAAGGTAGATATTCTCACAGCAAGGTAGATATTCTCACAGCAAGGTAGATATTCTCACAGCAAAGTAGGTATTCTCCCAGCAAGGTAGATATTCTCACAGCAAAGTAGATATTCTCACAGCAAGGTAGATATTGTCACAGTAAGGTAGATATTCTCACAGCAAGGTAGATATTCTCACAGCAAGGTAGGTATTCTCACAGAAAGGTAGATATTCTCACAGCAAGGTAGGTATTCTCACAGCAAGGTAGATATTCTCACAGCAAGGTAGATATTCTCACAGCAAGGTAGATATTCTCACAGCAAGGTAGATATTCTCACAGCAAGGTAGATATTCTCACAGCAAGGTAGATATTGTCACAGCAAGGTAGGTATTCTCACAGCAAGGTAGATATTCTCACAGCAAGGTAGATATTCTCACAGCAAGGTAGATATTCTCACAGCAAAGTAGGTATTCTCCCAGCAAGGTAGATATTCTCACAGCAAAGTAGATATTCTCACAGCAAGGTAGATATTGTCACAGTAAGGTAGATATTCTCACAGCAAGGTAGATATTCTCACAGCAAGGTAGGTATTCTCACAGCAAGGTAGATATTCTCACAGCAAGGTAGGTATTCTCACAGCAAGGTAGATATTCTCACAGCAAGGTAGATATTCTCACAGCAAGGTAGGTATTCTCACAGCAAGGTAGATATTCTCACAGCAAGGTAGGTATTCTCACAGCATGGTAGGTATTCTCACAGCAAGGTAGGTATTCTCACAGCAAGGTAGATATTCTCACAGCAAGGTAGGTATTCTCCCAGCAAGGTAGGTATTCTCACAGCATGGTAGATATTCTCACAGCAAGGTAGATATTCTCACAGCAAGGTAGGTATTCTCACAGCATGGTAGGTATTCTCACAGCAAGGTAGGTATTCTCACAGCAAGGTAGATATTCTCACAGCAAGGTAGGTATTCTCATAGCAAGGTAGATATTCTCACAGCAAGGTAGGTATTCTCACAGCAAGGTAGATATTCTCACAGCAAGGTAGATATTCTCACAGCAAGGTAGATATTATCACAGCAAACTAGGTATTCTCACAGCAAGGTAGGTATTCTCACAGCAAGGTAGATATTCTCACAGCAAGGTAGGTATTCTCACAGCAAGGTAGATATTCTCACAGCAAGGTAGATATTCTCACAGCAAGGTAGATATTCTCACAGCAAGGTAGATATTCTCACAGCAAGGTAGATATTCTCACAGCAAGGTAGATATTGTCACAGCAAGGTAGGTATTCTCACAGCAAGGTAGATATTCTCACAGCAAGGTAGATATTCTCACAGCAAGGTAGATATTCTCACAGCAAAGTAGGTATTCTCCCAGCAAGGTAGATATTCTCACAGCAAAGTAGATATTCTCACAGCAAGGTAGATATTGTCACAGTAAGGTAGATATTCTCACAGCAAGGTAGATATTCTCACAGCAAGGTAGGTATTCTCACAGCAAGGTAGATATTCTCACAGCAAGGTAGGTATTCTCACAGCAAGGTAGATATTCTCACAGCAAGGTAGATATTCTCACAGCAAGGTAGGTATTCTCACAGCAAGGTAGATATTCTCACAGCAAGGTAGGTATTCTCACAGCATGGTAGGTATTCTCACAGCAAGGTAGGTATTCTCACAGCAAGGTAGATATTCTCACAGCAAGGTAGGTATTCTCCCAGCAAGGTAGGTATTCTCACAGCATGGTAGATATTCTCACAGCAAGGTAGATATTCTCACAGCAAGGTAGGTATTCTCACAGCATGGTAGGTATTCTCACAGCAAGGTAGGTATTCTCACAGCAAGGTAGATATTCTCACAGCAAGGTAGGTATTCTCATAGCAAGGTAGATATTCTCACAGCAAGGTAGGTATTCTCACAGCAAGGTAGATATTCTCACAGCAAGGTAGATATTCTCACAGCAAGGTAGATATTATCACAGCAAACTAGGTATTCTCACAGCAAGGTAGGTATTCTCACAGCAAGGTAGATATTCTCACAGCAAGGTAGGTATTCTCACAGCAAGGTAGGTATTCTCACAGCAAGGTAGATATTCTCACAGCAAGGTAGATATTCTCACAGCAAGGTAGATATTCTCACAGCAAGGTAGGTATTCTCACAGCAAGGTAGATATTTTCACAGCAAGGTAGGTATTCTCACAGCAAGGTAGATATTGTCACAGCAAGGTAGGTATTTTTTGCTCCTCCTGTCCTCTTCAATACTTTGGAGAAACTGGTCGATCTCTTTCTGACAGACTTAGGGAGCACAAAAATAGTGTTAGGCTTGCCGACACTAACAATGCTCTTTTCTGTCACGTCAGAGATCATAGCCATCCTATTGACTGGTCTTCTGCTAAAACTGTCTTCCCTACTTCCAACTCGAACAGTCGCCGTTTAGTTGAATCCTCTCTTATACACAACTTTCCTTGTATGAACCTTAGCCCTGGCTTCGTCTCTGTAGATGCCTTCCTCTCCCACTACATTGTAAAATGCTCCAAACTTCAGAACACCCGTGACTTAACCTGAATCCTCATTTCTTCTTCTTCTTCTTCTTCTTCTTCTTCTTCTTCTTCTTCTTCTTCTTCTTCTTCTTCTTCTTCTTCTTCTTCTTCTTCTTTTTCTTTTTCTTCTTCCTCTTCCCCTTTCCTCTCTCCTTTTCTCCTCTGGGTGGTCTTTCTCTCTCCTGTCTCGTGTTTCTGTTCCTTCTTCTTTTATTTTATTTCACCACTTCCCCTTTCACGCACCTCGGTGCGCTTGCTCTCCCTCTGTGGGTATCTAGCTCTCTTGCAGTGCTCCCCTTCCTTTGTATTTGACTGGCTCGTCTTCCTTATTTCCCACTTCTACCTCTACCACTACTACTACCTCTTCTTCTTCTACTACAACTACTGATGAAATTAATACACATGTGCAGCGTCTGGTTGTCTTTGGTGTGGACGTTTCGCCATCCAGTGGCTGGCTGGATGGCGAAACGTCTACGGTGGGGATGCCCGGGTGTTGTGCTTGTGTCATTTCATCCTGTCGGTATTATATACAATTCTTGTACTACTACTACTACTACTACTACTACTACCTCCACCTCTTCCTGCCTATATATAGCCGTCCTGCTCCACCTCTGTTAGTGTGACTTTGTCAATGGTCCAAGTCGGACCGAAACGTCGTCGTAAGCTTCTCTCTTTTATGTGCGGGTTATTTGTGTATCGTTCCAGTCACGGCATTGTGCCTTTTTGTTATTTATTTATTTAATTATTTAGGTATTCTCATAGCAAGGTAGATATTCTCACAGCAAGGTAGATATTCTCACAGCAAGGTAGGTATTCTCCCAGCAAGGTAGATATTCTCACAGCAAAGTAGATATTCTCACAGCAAGGTAGATATTGTCACAGTAAGGTAGATATTCTCACAGCAAGGTAGATATTCTCACAGCAAGGTAGGTATTCTCACAGCAAGGTAGATATTCTCACAGCAAGGTAGGTAATCTCACAGCAAGGTAGATATTCTCACAGCAAGGTAGATATTCTCACAGCAAGGTAGATATTCTCACAGCAAGGTAGGTATTCTCACAGCAAGGTAGATATTCTCACAGCAAGGTAGGTATTCTCACAGCAAGGTAGATATTCTCACAGCAAGGTAGATATTCTCACAGCAAGGTAGATATTCTCACAGCAAGGTAGATATTCTCACAGCAAGGTAGATATTCTCACAGCAAGGTAGATATTCTCACAGCAAGGTAGATATTCTCACAGCAAGGTAGATATTCTCACAGCAAAGTAGGTATTCTCCCAGCAAGGTAGATATTCTCACAGCAAGGTAGATATTGTCACAGTAAGGTAGATATTCTCACAGCAAGGTAGATATTCTCACAGCAAGGTAGGTATTCTCACAGCAAGGTAGATATTCTCACAGCAAGGTAGGTATTCTCACAGCAAGGTAGATATTCTCACAGCAAGGTAGATATTCTCACAGCAAGGTAGATATTCTCACAGCAAGGTAGATATTCTCACAGCAAGGTAGATATTCTCACAGCAAGGTAGATATTCTCACAGCAAGGTAGATATTCTCACAGCAAGGTAGATATTCTCACAGCAAGGTAGATATTCTCACAGCAAAGTAGGTATTCTCCCAGCAAGGTAGATATTCTCACAGCAAAGTAGATATTCTCACAGCAAGGTAGATATTGTCACAGTAAGGTAGATATTCTCACAGCAAGGTAGATATTCTCACAGCAAGGTAGGTATTCTCACAGAAAGGTAGATATTCTCACAGCAAGGTAGATATTCTCACAGCAAGGTAGATATTCTCACAGCAAGGTAGATATTCTCACAGCAAGGTAGATATTCTCACAGCAAGGTAGATATTCTCACAGCAAGGTAGATATTCTCACAGCAAAGTAGGTATTCTCCCAGCAAGGTAGATATTCTCACAGCAAGGTAGATATTGTCACAGTAAGGTAGATATTCTCACAGCAAGGTAGATATTCTCACAGCAAGGTAGGTATTCTCACAGCAAGGTAGATATTCTCACAGCAAGGTAGGTATTCTCACAGCAAGGTAGATATTCTCACAGCAAGGTAGATATTCTCACAGCAAGGTAGATATTCTCACAGCAAGGTAGATATTCTCACAGCAAGGTAGATATTCTCACAGCAAGGTAGATATTCTCACAGCAAGGTAGATATTCTCACAGCAAGGTAGATATTCTCACAGCAAGGTAGATATTCTCACAGCAAAGTAGGTATTCTCCCAGCAAGGTAGATATTCTCACAGCAAAGTAGATATTCTCACAGCAAGGTAGATATTGTCACAGTAAGGTAGATATTCTCACAGCAAGGTAGATATTCTCACAGCAAGGTAGGTATTCTCACAGAAAGGTAGATATTCTCACAGCAAGGTAGGTATTCTCACAGCAAGGTAGATATTCTCACAGCAAGGTAGATATTCTCACAGCAAGGTAGATATTCTCACAGCAAGGTAGATATTCTCACAGCAAGGTAGATATTCTCACAGCAAGGTAGATATTCTCACAGCAAGGTAGATATTCTCACAGCAAGGTAGATATTCTCACAGAAAGGTAGATATTCTCACAGCAATGTAGGTATTCTCACAGCAAGGTAGATATTCTCACAGCAAGGTTACCTGGAGGTTACCTGGAGGTTACCTGGAGGTTATTCCGGGGATCAACGCCCCCGCGGCCCGGTCCATGACCAGGCCTCCCGATGGATCAGGGCCTGATCAACTAGGCTGTTACTGCTGGCCGCACGCAGTCCGACGTACGAGCCACAGCCCGGCTGATCCGGCACTGACTTTAGGTATCTGTCCAGCTCTCTCTTGAAGGCAGCCAGGGACTTATTGGCAATTCCCCTAATGCTTGATGGGAGGCTGTTGAACAGTTTTGGGCACCGGACTCTTATGGTGTTTTCTCTTAGTGTACCAATGGCGCCCCTACTTTTTATTGGCGGCATTTTGCATCGCCTGCCCAGTCTTTTACTTTTGTAGGGAGTGATTTCTGTGTGCAGATTTGGGACCATTCCTTCCAAGATTTTCCAAGTGTAGATTATGATATATCTCTCCCTCCTGCGTTCCAACGAGTACAAGTCAAGTGCTTCCAAGCGTTCCCAGTAGTTAAGGTGCTTGACAGAACTTATACGTGCAGTAAAGGATCTCTGTACACTCTCTAGATCTGCGATTTCACCTGCTTTGTATGGAGATGTTAATGTACAGCAGTATTCCAGCCTAGAGAGAACAAGTGATTTGAAAAGGATCATCAAGGGCTTGGCATCTGTCGTTTTGAAAGTTCTCATTATCCATCCTATCATTTTCTTTGCACGTGCGATCGTGGCACTGTTGTGATCCTTGAAAGTGAGATCCTCAGACATTACTACTCCCAGGTCCCTTACATTATTTTTCCGCTCTATTGTATGGCCGGAGTCAGCAGTATACTCTGTTCTAGTTATTATCTCCTCCAGTTTTCCATAACGGAGTAGTTGGAATTTGTCCTCATTGAACATCATATTGTTTACCGTTGCCCATTGGAAAACTTTGTTTATATCTTCTTGGAGGTTAACCGCATCCTCAGCAGATGACAGCCTCATGCAGATCCTAGTATCATCCGCAAAGGATGATACGGTGCTGTGGTGTATATCTCTGTTTATGTCTGATATGAGGATAAGGAATAAGATGGGGGCGAGTACTGTGCCTTGTGGAACAGAGCTCTTCACTATGGCAGAGTTGAAGATCCATCTCCCCACTTTCCCAGTTATTCCTTTAGCACGTATTTTATGGGCTATTACGCCATGATCGCATTTGTCAAATGCTTTTGCAAAGTCTGTGTATATTACATCTGCATTCTGATTTTCTTCCAGTGCATCCAAGGCCATGTCATAGTGATCCAGTAGTTGTGAGAGGCAGGAGCGACCTGCCCTGAACCCATGTTGCCCTGGATTGTGCAGATTTTGGGAATCCAGGTGATTTGCAATCCTGCTTCTTAGCACTCTTTCAAAGATTTTTATGATGTGGGATGTCAGAGCTATTGGTCTAAAGTTCTTAGCTAATGCTTTGCTGCCACCTTTATGGAGTGGGGCTATATCCGTTGTTTTAAGTGACTGTGGAATTTCACCCATGTCCAAGCTCCTCCTCCATAGTGTACTTAGGGCACGCGAGAGGGGTTTCTTGCAGTTCTTAATGAAAACAGAGTTCCACGAGTCTGGGCCCGGGGCTGAGTGCATAGGCATGTTGTCAATGGCTTTTTCGAAATCTATCGGAGTTAGGGTAATGTCGGAAATCTGGCATACATTTATGGAGTTTTGAGGCTCATTCATGAAGAAATCATTTGGGTCGTCGATCCTCAGACCGATTAGTGGTTCACTAAACACAGAGTCGTACTGGGATTTCAATATTTCACTCATTTCCTTGTTGTCGTCTGTGTAAGTCCCATCCTGTCTGAGTAAGGGCCCGATACTAGATGTGGTATTTGCCTTGCTTTTGGCATATGAAAAGAAATATTTTGAATTTCTTTCAATTTCACTAATAGCTTTAAGCTCCTCCTGCCTCTCCTGGTTCCTGTAAGAGTCATTTAGCTTAAGTTCGATAGTTTCCACTTCCCTGGTCAGCGCCTCCTTTCGTGTATCAGATATTCTAGCACTCCTGAGGAGCTCAGTGACTCTTCGTCGTCTTCTGTAGAGGGAGCGTCTTTTTCTCTCCAGTTTACTACTGCTCTTCTTCTTTCTTAGGGGAATATGCCTAGAACATGCTTCGGCTACCAGGAAGTTGATCCTTTCAAGGCACTGGTTTGGATCCATGTCATTTAAGACATCTTCCCAACATGTTTCGTTTAGGACATGGTTTACCTGGTCCCAGTTGATGTTCTTGTTGTTGAAATTGTAGGTAGGTATTCTCACAGCAAGGTAGGTATTCTCACAGCATGGTAGGTATTCTCACAGCAAGGTAGGTATTCTCACAGCAAGGTAGGTATTCTCACAGCATGGTAGGTATTCTCACCGCAAGGTAGACATTCTCACAGCATGGTAGGTATTCTCACAGCAAGGTAGGTATTCTCACAGCATGGTAAGTATTCTCACAGCAAGGTAGATATTCTCACAGCAAGGTAGGTATTCTCACAGCAAGGTAGATATTCTCACAGCAAGGTAGATATTCTCACAGCAAGGTAGATATTCTCACAGCAAGGTAGATATTCTCACAGCAAGGTAGATATTCTCACAGCAAGGTAGATATTCTCACAGCAAGGTAGATATTCTCACAGCAAGGTAGATATTCTCACAGCAAGGTAGATATTCTCACAGCAAGGTAGATATTCTCACAGCATGGTAGGTATTCTCACAGCAAGGTAGATATTCTCACAGCAAGGTAGGTATTCTCACAGCAAGGTAGGTATTCTCACAGCAAGGTAGATATTCTCACAGCAAGGTAGGTATTCTCACAGCAGGGTAGGTATTCTCACAGCAAGGTAGATATTCTCACAGCATGGTAGGTATTCTCACAGCATGGTAGGTATTATCACAGCATGGTAGCAGATGTTGACTGTCTTGATCTATGTTTCACAAGTCTCATTTCTTCGTAATAATGAACATTTCATGCAGTTATAAGAGTCTAACACATACTTTCCCTCTCAGTAACTTACAGTTATAATTTTCTCACATTAGTTTGGACAACATCTAAGTCGACGTAGTTCACAAAAGAGCAAACACCTAAATCTCTCTCTCTTCTTCTGCTCTCACTAATGACTCCCCAACCTTATCTCTCCCACACATCTTACCATCCCAGGTCATCCACGTTCCTCTCTCTCTCTCTCTCTCTCTCTCTCTCTCTCTCTCTCTCTCTCTCTCTCTCTCTCTCTCTCTCTCTCTCTCTCTCTCTCTCTCTCTCTCTCTCTCTTTCTCTTTACACAGGGTATTACAATGTTTTGTTAAGGGTTCATTTACTTTATTTACAAGCTAAGAGCTGTTACCTTCATCAGCTCATTTTAAAGCCATTTTATTATTATGAAACAGGCAAATAGTGAACAGTATGAAGCTGGAGCCATCTGTGTGCCAGTGATTTCATTTGGTCAACTGGCTTTATTTCATCGATGTCATTATGCTATATGAACATGTTCCAGACTCGAACATCCTGAATAAATGATCTCTGATGAAGTGATGTTTTGGAGAAAGGTACAGTCAGATTATAGATGCTGTTTGCTGCCCTTCTTGTTGTGTAGAATCTCGCTTTTCTCTGTCTGTCTGTCTGTCTCTCTCTCTCTCTCTCTCTCTCTCTCTCTCTCTCTCTCTCTCTCTCTCTCTCTCTTTTTACACAGAGTTTGACAAGAGTTGACAAGCTAATTACAGGTTAAGGATTCCTAACTTTATTGGCAAGCTAAGAGCTGTTACCTACATCAGCTCATTTGAAAGCATTTTTATTGTTATGAGACATACGAGTAGGGAACAGGATGAAGTTGGAGCCATCTATGGGCCAGAATTTTCATTTGATCAGCTGACTTCATCTCGTTGACATCATTATGGTGTACGAATGTGTTCCATACTTGAGTCATCCTGGGTATATATGATCTCAGATAGAGTGATGTTCTGGAGAAGGGTACAGCCAGAGTGAAGTTGCTGCTTTCTGCCAGTATTGTGGCATAAAAGCTTGCTTCACGCTGTCCTCGAAGTGGATCCAAGTGTGGTACTTTGACAATATTGGCCTTGTACATAACAGTAAGGCCACCCACATCCCTCCTGTGTTGGAGGCTCTTCTGAAATGACAGATCTATCCAGGATGGGTCCAAGCGAGAGATGAGACGTCTTCCTCTGCTCTCTACTTTGTCAAGCAGTCGCAGATGAAAGGGGGGCCAGGCAAACCAAGAAAGTGGAGCATACTCAAGGTGTGAGCGTACTTGTGCCTCGTATAGAATCTTGCAACCCCTACTGTCAAGCAGATGCGAGATACGGCGAAGTGCTGTAAGCTTCCTAGCTGCCTTGTTTGCAAGATTTACATGGTTCTTCATGGTAAGTTTGGAGTCAAATTTCACCCCAAGGATATCAACTTCTTCTCCAGGTGCCAACATCCTCCCATTCATCCTTACTACTGCACCAGCATTACCATCATGGTGCCTAGAGATCATCATCATTTGTGTTTTCTCACGTGCAAATGTTACTCGCCATCTATTTCCCCAAGCTGATATAGCTCTTAGCTGGTGATTGATGTAGCTTAGAGCAGCTGGCATTTCTTCTCTTGGATAAGTGAATGTCAGTGTACAGTCGTCTGCATATGCATGGGATTCTGGGATGAGATGAAGAAGGTCGTTGAAGTAGACATTCCATAACATTGGTCCCAGCACGCTTCCTTGTGGAACACTTGACCCAATAGGATGCCTTGCTAATTCCGTTCCATTGAGAACTACACTTAGAGATCTACCATGAAGGTAATCACTGAGGAGACAAAGTGTAGAGCCTGCAATTCCCAGTGCTTGAAGTTTTGCTAAGAGGCCCTGGTGCCACACCCGGTCGAAAGCGCCAGCAATGTCCAGTGCTACCACACAGCTGACTTTAGATTCATCCAGTGACTGGTGCCACTTAGTGGAGAGGTTTAACAACAGATCAGCAGCAGAGTAACCTTTCCTGAAGCCATATTGACGATTACAAAGTAATGCGTGGTAGTCAAACAACTCTGTCATTTGTCTTGGGATTATTGTCTCAAGGATCTTACCAGTGATTGACAGGAGTGACACTGGTCTGTAGTTGCTGATTTCTGCTCTGCTCTTCTTTTTGTGAACAGAGATTACATTTGTCTCTTTCCACAGAGAGGGCCATTTACACTGTACTATGCAGTGCTGAAAGATGCGAGTTAGAGGTGCTGCTAGCTGGTCTGCACATCTCTGCAATCTTGGGCTTAACTTGTCTGGGCCCACAGCCTTTTCTTGGTCAAGCGATTTAAGAAGGAAATGCACCTCCTCCTGCCTGATTGTCACCACTGACAGTTTTGACACAGTTCTTGCAACTAGCCAAGGAGGGTCCCTTGCTGGATCAAGAACTTGCATTTTGGTAGCAAAGTGTTCGGCAAAGAGGTCCGCCTTCTCTTGACTACTAGTAGAGGTGGTCCCATCCTGTCGATTTAGAGGTGGAATGAGTTTATCAGGCAGATAACCTTGTCTGTCCTTGATCAGGGACCACCAGGTTTTGGAGCCTACCCTACCTCATGCTAGCTTTCTTTTTGTGTCCACCTCCCATTTAGCAATGGCCCACTTTTGAACGTCACCCATATGCTTACAGGCTTACCTGTGCAAGTTCCTGTTATAGGTGGTAGGATGTCTCTTATACCTTCGCCATGCTTTGTACTTAGCAGTAGCAGCCTCTCTACAACGAAAGCCAAACCAAGGCTGATCTGTAGGCTTCGTCACATATTGCCGGTGAGGAATGTGCTCTTGTTGTAACTTAAGAATGTGTCCAGTGAAGGCTTTCACTTGGTTGTCAACATCCCCTTGGAGAAGAGCATTCCAATCGGTGGTGGCGAGCTCATAGCAAAGGTCTGGCCAATTACCCCTTTCCCATAGCCAGGATGTGCGTGTGGACTCCTCACCTCGTTCTGTTGGGATCTTAAGTGTCTTAAAAACAGCCTTGTGGTCAGACGATCCAACGTAGCCGAGGGGTTGACAAGTGACTATACCTTCTGCTAGATCACTCACTACTGGGTCAAGGAAGGAGCCAGAGATGTGAGTAGGGAAATCAACAAAGTTTCTCATGTCAAATACTGCAAGAAGGTCATCAAAGTCACTCTGTATAAGGTGTTGGTTGAGGTCACCAACAATTATGATATGTTGACAGTTGTGTTGTAGCAGAAGGGAGTCCATATTTTCCATTCGGAAGTTGATGGGGTCTGCATGTTGCCACTGAGGTCTATACATTGCACATGCTAGTACAGAGGTACTAGTGTTTATGCAGAGCTTGAAGAACATCATTTCAAGATCAGTAGGGGTGGAAACATCAATGTGCTGGGCATGAACACTTAGAGAAGCACACAGCAACACCTCCTCCTTGCCCTTGCCTGTCTCTTCTCATCCATGAGGTGTAGCCAGCAATTCTTGCAAAATTTTCTGGAGTCCTGTCATCCAAAAATTTTTCTACAACAGCTATCATGTCGGGACGTCGAATGTTCACGTGTGTGAGCTCTCCAACATTAGTAATGAAACCCCTTATGTTGGCCGACAGGATGCTGATAGACTGGCTCCTCATGATGTGGTCAGCTTGAGGTGATGGGTGTGTAAGGCATGTAAGGTGCCTGCCCTTGAGAGAGGTAGGGTACTGAGGCAGCTGCAGGGATGTAGGTCTGTGGTCTTGTATAAGGCACAATACCACCTGCTGGGCTGAGATAGAAGTAGCTGAGTGGGTGACGTTTGAGAGTGTTCACGATTTCAGAGAACAGGTCTCTAAACAGGTGGTCCTATCTTTCAAGTTCCTTTTTCTTCCGACACTGGTCCTCCTGATGTCCTTTCTTGTAGCAGTAATTGCACCTGGTATCTCGCAGGCAGTTGTTGGGGGTGTGCCCCTTCCGGTGACAGCGAGAGCACAGCCTAGGTGCCTGGGAGGGTGGACTATGATTTATTGCACCTCCTGTATTTTGCTGATTTGCCCTCAGGTTCTTCCGCTGGGACTGTGTTAGTGGAATGTGAGACGGCTGTAGATGTCTTAATACGTAATATTATGTTCACAATGTTTTTTTGCAAATTATGTACATAGTTACTTGATATACCTTTCGTGATTTGCGAAATCGTAATAACACGATTCCAAACAAACCAGGGTACGAGTGGGGTTAGAACCCATGGCAAGTGAGTCTTAAAACTATAGGTCAATGCGTAAGCCACTGGGCTAGCTGGCTACAATAAGATTCATCCAACTAGGTATATTTGTACACTACAGGGAGGTTAGCACGGGCCACCAGTGTGCCCACATATGCAAGTTTTTTCAGATGAATCTCCCGTCATCATGACGACTTTGTGGTCACAGTGGTGGCCCGTGCTAACCTCCCTATGGATGAATCTTGCTGTAGCCAGCTGGCCCAGTGGCTTACTCACTGGCCTGGAATTTTAATGATAATAATAAGTATCATGTACAGTAAATATTGTTAATGATAATTGTGATCTATTTATTAAGTTGTCAGTCATGATGGTGACATTAAGTGAATGCTCCTAAACCAGGACGAAAGTGCATCTAAATTTAATGAAATGATAATGAGTATTTAATAAACAATGATTATGAATGCCTCGTGAAACAAATGAGTGTGAACTGGTGTAAGTAAGTGTAGAGTTACATAAATAATGGAATAAGAGAAAATATTAGAAATTTATGAGTAGAAATGAAATCTTAAGGGAAATATTAACAATATTTTGGAGTATGGATTAGAGGAATATAGTTAAGTAATGGAAGAAATGATGAAATATATCTATATTGAAGAGGTGAACAGGAGAGGAAGTGCGGCGTGAGAGGATTAGATGAGTCATGATAAGGAAATGACGAAGGTGGAAATTAATGTTTAGTGGAAATTTGCAAGAAAATAAAATTACTTAATTGAATATATATTTTTCTTTAATATCTTTGAAATTAAATATATAATGTTTTCACAAGTACACCGGGAAAGAGAATGAATTCATTAAAAGATTTTTGGTGGAGAGATAGGAAGAAATTTATCATCTTTTAAATTTTAGTGGCTGAATGGAGGTAAAATGGCAACCTTTTACGAGGTATTTATGAGAGTGAGTGGAATTAGTGGACCTTAGGAAGTGTATCAGCAAACATGGAGAGGCTGTCAGGACATGTTGTATATAGGAGAGAACAGAAAGATTTTGAGGACTGTCGTTGAGTGAAAGATTTCAGCGAGAGGGAAATTTTAAAGAGAATGAAACAATTTATGGGAGTAGAAGAGCAATCATTAAATATACAAAATTATGAGAAAGTTATGAAATAAATACAAGAAGAAGTTAAGGATAATTTGAATGAAATGGCAACGCAATAGCCTGATTATACTGATTATAATATATCAGAGCTGAATGATAATATGGCAAAATCAGTTACGGAAAGCAAACGACAATTTGATAAATATATTCTTCATGAATGGGAAAACAGAAGAACTTGGAAAACCTTATGAAAGTGTTTGAAGATATCATTATTAAGTTAGCATTTACCAGGGAAACGTGTGAGTACTGAAGGAAGTTGCCTCCCTAAACATTCAGTAGTCACTTTATTGGGTACACCCTTCTAGTACTTGGTAGGGCTTCTCTGTTGCCCTCAGCACAACCTCAGTACTTCGTGGCATGGATTCAACGAGGTGTCGGAAACATTCCTTAGAGATTTTGATTCATGTTAACATGACAGCATCATGCAGTTCCTACAGATTTGTCGGTTACACATTCATGCTGCGACTCTCCCGTTCCACCACATCTTTTCAGTTTACGTCAAATTCTGACCCTGACATCTGCATATTGCTGCAGGTACTGCAGATAAATTGTTTCATTCTCTTTAAAATTTCCCTCTCGCTGAAATTTCTCACTCGACGACAGTCCTCAAAATCTTTCTGTTCTCTCCTATATACAACATGTCCTGACAGCCTCTCCATGTTTGCTGATACACTTCCTAAGGTCCACTAATTCCACTCACTCTCATAAATACCTCGTAAAAGGTTACCATTTTACCTCCATTCAGCCACTAAAATTTAAAAGATGATAAATTTCTTCCTATCTCTCCACCAAAAATCTCTTAATGAATTCATTCTCTTTCCCGGTGTACTTGTGAAAACATTATATATTTCATTTCAAAGATATTAATGAAAAATATATATTCAAATAAGTAATTTTATTTTCCTGCAAATTTCCACTAAACATTAATTTCCACCATTGTCATTTCTTCTTTGACTTTTCTCATTAACAAGGTCTTTTAACCCACACAACTGCCGCTCGCTTGAAGTTTTGTGTTTTTCACACCATTCTCTGTAAACTCTTTCAACTGTTGTGCGTAAAAATCCCAGGATGTTGGTAGACTCTGAGATTCTCAAACATCCCGTCTGGCAACAATAAATATTCCAGGATCAAAGTCACTTCGATCACATTTCTTTCTTATTCTGTAGTTTGTTGTAAACAACAATTGAACATCTTGACAATGTCTGCGTACTTTTAAGCACTGACGTTAGATATTTGCATTAACGAATAGGTGTATATATGTACCTAATGTTCATGTAAATTATGTGTGTGTGTGTGTGTGTGTGTGTGTGTGTGTGTACTCACCTAGTTGCACTCACCTAGTTGAGGTTGCGGGGGTCGAGTCCGAGCTCCTGGCCCCGCCTCTTCACTGATCGCTACTAGGTCACTCTCCCTGAACCGTGAGCTTTATCATACCTCTGCTTAAAGCTATGTATGGATCCTGCCTCCACTACATCGCTTCCCAAACTATTCCACTTACTGACTACTCTGTGGCTGAAGAAATACTTCCTAACATCCCTGTGATTCATCTGTGTCTTCAACTTCCAACTGTGTCCCCTTGTTACTGTGTCCAATCTCTGGAACATCCTGTCTTTGTCCACCTTGTCAATTCCTCTCAGTATTTTGTATGTCGTTATCATGTCCCCCCTATCTCTCCTGTCATCCAGTGTCGTCAGGTTGATTTCCCTTAACCTCTCCTCGTAGGACATACCTCTTATCTCTGGGACTAGTCTTGTTGCAAACCTTTGCACTTTCTCTAGTTTCTTCACGTGCTTGGCTAGGTGTGGGTTCCAAACTGGTGCCGCATACTCCAATATGGGCCTAACGTACACGGTGTACAGGGTCCTGAACGATTCCTTATTAAGATGTCGGAATGCTGTTCTGAGGTTTGCTAGGCGCCCATATGCTGCAGCAGTTATTTGGTTGATGTGTGCTTCAGGAGATGTGCCTGGTGTTATACTCACCCCAAGATCTTTTTCCTTGAGTGAGGTTTGTAGTCTCTGGCCCCCTAGACTGTACTCCGTCTGCGGTCTTCTTTGCCCTTCCCCAATCTTCATGACTTTGCACTTGGTGGGATTGAACTCCAGGAGCCAATTCCTGGACCAGGTCTGAAGCCTGTCCAGATCCCTTTGTAGTTCTGCCTGGTCTTCGATCGAGTGAATTCTTCTCATCAACTTCACGTCATCTTCAAACAGGGACACCTCAGAGTCTATTACTTCCGTCATGTCGTTCACAAATACCAGAAACAGCACTGGTCCTAGGACTGACCCCTGTGGGACCCCGCTGGTCACAGGTGCCCACTCTGACACCTCGCCACGTACCATGACTCGCTGCTGTCTTCCTGACAAGTATTCCCTGATCCATTGTAGTGCCTTCCCTGTTATCCCTGCTTGGTCCTCCAGTTTTTGCACCAATCTCTTGTGTGGAACTGTCAAACGCCTTCTTGCAGTCCAAGAATATGCAATCCACCCACCCCTCTCTCTCTTGTCTTACTGCTGTCACCATGTCATAGAACTCCAGTAGGTTTGTGACACAGGATTTCCCGTCCCTGAAACCATGTTGGCTGCTGTTGATGAGATCATTCCTTTCTAGGTGTTCCACCACTCTTCTCCTGATAATCTTCTCCATGATTTTGCATACTATACATGTCAGTGACACTGGTCTGTAGTTTAATGCTTCATGTCTGTCTCCTTTTTTAAAGATTGGGACTACATTTGCTGTCTTCCATGCCTCAGGCAATCTCCCTGTTTCGATAGATGTTAGGGGTACACATAGCGCCTCTGCTCCCTCTCTCAATACCCATGGGGAGATGTTATCTGGCCCCATTGCCTTTGAGGTATCTAGCTCATTCAGAAGCCTCTTCACTTCTTCCTCGGTTGTGTGCACTGTGTCCAGCACATGGTGGTGTGCCCCACCTCTCCGTCTTTCTGGAGTCCCTTCTGTCTCCTCTGTGAACACTTCTTTGAATCTCTTGTTGAGTTCCTCACATACTTCACGGTCATTTCTTGTTGTCTCTCCTCCTTCCTTCCTTAGCCTGATTACCTGGTCCTTGACTGTTGTTTTCCTCCTGATGTGGCTGTACAACAGTTTCGGGTCAGATTTGGCTTTCGCTGCTATGTCATTTTCATATTGTCTTTGGGCCTCCCTTCTTATCTGTGCATATTCGTTTCTGGCTCTACGACTGTTCTCCTTATTCTCCTGGGTCCTTTGCCTTCTATATTTCTTCCATTCCCTAGCACACTTGGTTTTTGACACCCTGCACCTTTGGGTAAACCATGGGCTCATCCTGGCTTTTTCATTACTCCTGTTACCCTTGGGTACAAACCTCTCCTCAGCCTCCTTGCATTTTGTTGCTACATATTCCATCATCTCATTAACTGGCTTCCCTGCCAGTTCTCTGTCCCACTGAACCCCGTTCAGGTAGTTCCTCATTCCTGTGTAGTCCCCTTTCTTGTAGTTTGGCTTCATTCGTCCTGGCCTTCCTGCTTCTCCCTCCACTTGTAGCTCTACTGTGTATTCGAAGCTTAAAACCACATGGTCACTGGCCCCAAGGGGTCTTTCATATGTGATGTCCTCGATATCTGCACTACTCAAGGTGAATACTAAGTCCAGCCTTGCTGGTTCATCCTCTCCTCTCTCTCTTGTAGTGTCCCTTACGTGTTGGCACATGAAGTTTTCCAGTACCACCTCCATCATCTTAGCCCTCCATGTATCTTGGCCCCCATGTGGGTCCAAGTTCTCCCAATCGATCTCCTTGTGGTTAAAGTCACCCATGATCATGAGCTTTGCCCTGCATGCATGAGCTCTTCTGGCCACTCTAGCCAGTGTGTCAACCATCGCTCTATTGCTCTCGTCGTACTCTTGCCTTGGCCTCCTGCTGTTCTGTGGTGGGTTATACATCACTGCTATTACCACCTTGGGACCTCCAGAGTGAAGTGTTCCTGCTATGTAATCACTTTCTTCTCCGCTGTCTCCTCTCTCCAGCTCATCAAAATTCCAGCGATTTTTGATCAGCAACGCCACTCCTCCACCCCCCCTGTTCCCTCTGTCTTTCCTCAGGATTTGGTATCCCATTGGAAAGATGGCATCTGTTATCATACCTGTAAGCTTGGTTTCTGTGAGAGCTATGATGTCCGGTGATGCTTCTTTGACTCTTTCATGCCACTCCTCCCACTTATTTGTTATTCCATCAGCGTTTGTGTACCATACCTTCAGTTTCCTTTCCAACACTGTGGTTTGGGGGGCCTGTGAGGGTGAGAGACCTGGTGGCATACTGTGGGATTCTATAGCTCGGTGTTGGGTGGAGGCTGTGGGTATGGATTGTAGTGTGTGTTGGGATGGTGTGATAGGTTGTATGGTTCTGAGAATAGTTGTGTGTGTGCTTGCCCTTGCTGTTCTGTTCTGCTCTGACTGACCTCTGCTGGTTCCATCCTTGTCTCTTTTCCTAGCTCCTTTCGCTTTTTTGTCCTCTCCCTCAGCTGCTGTCGTTCTGATTTTGTTCTGTCTCTGTCTAGGAACACCCTCTTGTACTCTTCCGAGTATTTCAATCGTGGTTTCTCTTGGAGGATCCTGTTCCGCACTGTTTCCGTCCTGAGAATCAGCTTGATTGGTCGGTTTCTCCCCTTCGAGTACCCCCCTATTCTCTGAAAATTTACAATCTCGTCCATCTCTTCACCTATTTCCGTGATGATTTTCTCAATTTCCTTTCTTTCTTCCTGCTGCTTTTCAGTGTGTGTCCTTTCCTCTCTCTCCTGAAGCCCATGGATAAACACTGATTTGCCCTTTCTGCCTCCCATTGCCTCACCCTCTGTGACTCTGGATCCTGCCTGTATGTGGTCAGTTTCTCCCTTGATTTTTCCAGTGGCTCTTGATAACCTGGTTGTGCCTCAGCATTCGACCTATCACCCTCTCCATCTGCAACCAGCTGTTCTTCCCTTTCACTCCTTGGTCCTCCTTGGCAGGCTGATATGACCTTAGCATAATTCATAATTCCTTCCTTCCTGTTCGGCCTCGCAGCTTCATATGCTGTGTCTTCTCTGGTCACTGCCCCTGTAACTCGCTTCAGCCTATTTATCTCAACTTCTAGGACCCTTATCTTGGCTACTGCAGTTTCGACTTGTGCCTCAAATTCTTTGTCTCCTTCTCCAACCTCTTTTCCAATTTCACAGAGAGCTCTTTCTCCATTTTTTCAGAAAGCTCTCCTAATTTTCTCTCCCACTCTTGTTCCATCCTTTTCCACTGCTCCTCCATCCACTCCTCCCTAACAGAACCATTCTCATCTGATCCTTGGTTCCTGCGAGTCCCCCACCATTTTTTTTTTTTTTTTGTGAGAGAAGAGAGAAGGGAAAGGTAGAAGGAGAGAGAGGGGAAGAGTGAGAAGGGAAAGGGGGAGAGAGAGTGTGAGAGGGGGAAAGAGAGACAAGGGAAGGGAAGGAGAGGGGGAGAGTGAGAAGGGAAAAATGGAGAAGAGATGGAGAGAGAGAGAGAGCGAGAGAGAGAGCGAGAGAGAGAGAGAGAGAGAGAGAGAGAGAGAGAGAGAGAGAGAGAGAGAGAGAGAGAGAGAGAGAGAAAGAGAGAGAGAGAGAGAGAGAGAGAGAGAGAGAGAGAGAGAGAGAGAGAGAGAGAGAGAGAGAGAGAGAGAGAGAGAGAGAGAGAGAGAGAGAGAAAGAGAGAGAGAGAGAGAGAGAGAGAGAGAGAGAGAGAAGGGAAGGTAGAGAGAGGGGGATAGTGAGAAGGAAAAAGGGAAAGAGAGTGAGAGAGAGAGGGGGAGAGAGAGTGAGGGGAAGGGTAGGAGAGGGGGAGAGTTAGAAGGGAAAAGGGGGAAGAGAGAGAGCAAGAGAGAGGGAGAGAGGGAGAGAGAGGGAGAGAGGGAGAGAGGGAGGGAGAGTGAGAGAGAGAGGGGGAGAGAGAGTGAAGGGAAGAGTAGGAGAGGGGGAGAGTTAGAAGGGAAAATGGGGAAGAGAGAGAGCAAGAGAGAGAGAGAGCAAGAGAGAGAGAGAGAGAGAGAGAGAGAGAGAGAAGGCAAAGAGGGGGAGAGAGAGGGGGCAGAGAGGGGGAGAAGGGGGAAAGAGGGGGGAGATGGAAGAGCGAGAGGGAAGAGAGGCTAGGGGGAGAGGTGGGGAGGAGGGGAGAGAGATGGGGAAAGGGAGAGGGGAGAGATAATGGGAGGGGAGAGATGTTAGAGGGGGACAGATGTTAGAGGGGGGGAGGTGTTAGAGGTAAGAGATGTTAGAGGGGAGAGATGGGAGAGGGAAGAGAGAGAGAGAGATAGATAGAGAGTGATAGGTAGAGAGAGAGATATAGGTAAAGAGTGAGAAAGGTAGAGATAGGTCTCTACTTAGGATAGGAAGAGGGGGGGAGAGGAGCAAGGTTCAGATGGTCAGTTCACAGGACGGTGTGAAATCCTGTGTATGTGTGTGTTTGCGTGTGTACTACAGCTTACAAGTGCTTGTTCCTGTGTGTGTGTGTGTGTGTGTGTGTGTGTGTGTGTGTGTGTGTGTACTCACCTAGTTGTACTCACCTAGTTGAGGTTGCGGGGGTCGAGTCCGAGCTCCTGGCCCCGCCTCTTCACTGATCGCTACTAGGTCACTCTCCCTGAGCCGTGAGCTTTATCATACCTCTGCTTAAAGCTATGTATGGATCCTGCCTCCACTACATCGTTTCCCAAACTATTCCACTTACTGACTACTCTGTGGCTGAAGAAATACTTCCTAACATCCCTGTGATTCATCTGTGTCTTCAGCTTCCAACTGTGTCCCCTTGTTACTGTGTCCAATCTCTGGAACATCCTGTCTTTGTCCACCTTGTCAATTCCTCTCAGTATTTTGTATGTCGTTATCATGTCCCCCCTATCTCTCCTGTCCTCCAGTGTCGTCAGGTTGATTTCCCTTAACCTCTCCTCGTAGGACATACCTCTTAGCTCTGGGACTAGTCTTGTTGCAAACCTTTGCACTTTCTCTAGTTTCTTCACGTGCTTGGCTAGGTGTGGGTTCCAAACTGGTGCCGCATACTCCAATATGGGCCTAACATACACGGTGAACAGGGTCCTGAATGATTCCTTATTAAGATGTCGGAATGCTGTTCTGAGGTTTGCTAGGTGCCCATATGCTGCAGCAGTTATTTGGTTGATGTGCGCTTCAGGAGATGTGCCTGGTGTTATACTCACCCAAAGATCTTTTTCCTTGAGTGAGGTTTGTAGTCTCTGACCCCCTAGACTGTACTCCGTCTGCGGCCTTCTTTGCCCTTCCCCAATCTTCATGACTTTGCACTTGGTGGGATTGAACTCCAGGAGCCAATTGCTGGACCAGGTCTGCAGCCTGTCCAGATCCCTTTGTAGTTCTGCCTGGTCTTCGATCGAGTGAATTCTTCTCATCAACTTCACGTCATCTGCAAACAGGGACACCTCAGAGTCTATTCCTTCCGTCATGTCGTTCACAAATACCAGAAACAGCACTGGTCCTAGGACTGACCCCTGCGGGACCCTGCTGTGTGTGTGTGTGTGTGTGTGAGTGTGTGTGTGTGTGTGTGTGTATGTTTGTGTATGTGTATGTGTATGTGTATGTGTGTGTGTGTGTGTGTATTTGTGTGTGTGTGTGTATGTGTGTGTGTGTGTGTGTATGTGTGTGTGTGTGTGTGTGTACGTGTGTGTGTGTGTGTGTGTGTGTGTGTGTGTGTATGTGTGTGTGTATGTGTGTATGTGTGTGTGTTAGTTACCATTTTGTCCTAGGCACATGTCGATTAGACACTAGGCCTGTTGTGTGTGTGTAGGTGTGTAGGTGTGTAGGTGTGTTGTGTGTGTGTATGTGTGTGTGTGTGTGTGTGTGTGTGTATGTGTGTGTGTATGTATGTTAGTTACCATTTTGTCCTAGGCACATGTCGATTAGTCACTAGGCCTGTTGTGTGTGTGTAGGTGTGTAGGTGTGTAGGTGTGTAGGTGTGTGTGTGTGTGTGTGTGTGTGTGTGTGTGTGTGTGTGTGTGTGTGTGTGTGTGTGTGTGTGTGTGTGTGTGTGTGTGTGTGTGTGTGTTGTGTGTGTGTGTGTACTCGCCTATTTGTACTCACCTATTTGTTGTTGCAGGGGTCGAGTCATAGCTCCTGGCCCCGCCTCGTCGCTGATTGCTACTAGGTCCTCTCTCTCCCTGCTCCATGAGCTCTATCATGCCTCGCCTTAAAACTATGTATGGTTCCCGCCTCCACTACTTCACTTTCTAAGCTATTCCACGGCTTGACTACTCTATGTGTGTATGTGTATGAGTGTGTGAGTGTGTGTGTGTGTGTGTGTGTGTACTCACCTATTTGCTCACCTATTTGTGGTTGCAGGGGTCGAGTCCTAGCTCCTGGCCCCGCCTCTTCACCGGTTGCTACTAGGCCCTTTCTCTCTCCGCTCCATGAGCTTTATCAAACCTTGTCTTAAAACTGTGTATGGTTCCTGCCTCCACTACGTCATTTTCTAGGCTATTCCACTGCCTTACAACTCTATGACTGAAGAAATACTTCCTACTATCTCTCTGACTCATTTGTGTCTTCAACTTCCAATTGTGGCCTCTTGTTTCTGTGTCCCCTCCCTGGAACATCCTGTCCTTGTCCACCTTGTCTATTCCATGCAGTATTTTATATGTCGTTATCATGTCTCCCCTGACCCTCCTGTCCTCCAGTGTCGTCAGGCCGATTTCCCTTAATCTTTCTTCATAGGACATTCCCCTTAGCTCTGGAACTAACCTTGTTGCAAACCTTTGTACTTTCTCTAGTTTCTTGACGTGCTTTATCAAGTGCGGGTTCCAAACAGGTGCTGCATACTCCAGTATGGGCCTGACATACACGGTGTACAGTGTCTTGAATGATTCCTTACTAAGGTATCGGAATGCTGTTCTCAGGTTTGCCAGGCGCCCATATGCTGCAGCAGTTATCTGATTGATGTGTGCTTCCGGAGACATGCTCGGTGTTATACTCACCCCAAGATCTTTCTCCTTGAGTGAGGCTTGCAATCTTTGGCCACCTAGCCTATACTCTGTCTGTGGTCTTCTGTGCCCTTCCCCTATCTTCATGACTTTGCATTTGGCAGGATTAAATTCGAGAAGCCATTTGCTGGACCAGGTGTCCAGTCTGTCCAGGTCTCTTTGAAGTCCTGCCTGGTCCTCATCAGATTTAATTCTCCTCATTAACTTCACATCATCTGCAAACAGGGACACTTCTGAGTCTAACCCTTCCGTCATGTCGTTCACATATACCAAAAATAGCACTGGTCCTAGGACCGACCCCTGTGGGACCCCGCTCGTCACAGGTGCCCACTGTGATACATCATTACGTACCATGACTCGTTGTTGCCTCCCTGTCAGGTATTCTCTGATCCATTGCAGTGCCCTTCCTGTTATATGCGCCTGATGCTCTAGCTTCTGCACTAATCTCTTGTGAGGAACTGTGTCAAAGGCCTTCTTGCAGTCCAAGAAGATGCAATCAACCCACCCCTCTCTCTCTTGTCTTACTTCTGTTATTTTATCATAAAACTCCAGAAGGTTTGTGACACAGGATTTGCCTTCCGTGAATCCGTGCTGGTTGGCATTTATACTCCTGTTCCGTTCCAGGTGCTCCACCACTCTCCTCCTGATAATCTTCTCCATAATTTTGCATACTATACACGTCAATGACACAGGTCTATAGTTTAGTGCCTCTTTTCTGTCTCCTTTTTTGAAAATGGGAACTACATTTGCCGTCTTCCATACCTCAGGTAGTTGCCCAGTTTCCAGGGATGTGTTGAAGATTGTGGTAAGTGGTACGCACAACATATCTGCTCCCTCTCTAAGGACCCATGGAGAGATGTTGTCCGGTCCCATTGCCTTTGAGGTATCGATGTCCCTTAGCAGTTTCTTCACCTCCTCCTCATCTGTATGTATGTCGTCCAACACTTGTTGGTGTATTCCTTGTTGGTGTCCCCATCTGGTCTGTCCCCCCAGAGTCCTTCCTGTCTCTACTGTAAATACTTCCTTAAATCTCGTGTTGAGCTCCTCACATACCTCTTGATCGTTTCTTGTGAGTTCTCCACCTTCTTTCCTCAGCCTTATCACCTGGTCCTTGACTGTTGTCTTCCTCCTAATGTGGCTATACAGCAGTTTCGGGTCAGATTTGACTTTCGATGCTATGTCGTTTTCATACTGTCGCTGGGCCTCCCTCCTTATCTGTGCATACTCGTTTCTGGCTCTTCTACTAATCTCCTTGTTTTCCTGGGTCCTATGCCTCCTGTACCTTTTCCATTCTCTGTTGCACTTAGTTTTTGCCTCCCTACACCTTCGGGTAAACCAAGGACTCGGTTTGGTCTTCCTATTATTTCTGTTTCCCTTGGGAACAAAACTTTCCTCTGCCTCCTTGCACTTTGTTGCCACATATTCCATCATCTCGTTTACTGATTTTCCTACCATTTCTCTGTCCCACTGAACCTCCTGCAGGAAGTTTCTCATACCTGTGTAGTCCCCCCTTTTATAGTTTGGCCTGTCCCCTTCAGTTCCTGTTACCTTCTCCACTTGTAACTCTACTATATAGTCAAAACTCAGAACCACATGATCGCTAGCTCCAAGGGGCCTCTCGTAAGTGATGTCCTCAATGTCTGAACTGCTCAGGGTGAACACAAGATCCAGTCTTGCTGGCTCATCCTCCCCTCTCTCTCTGATTGTGTCCCTGACATGTTGATGCATGAGGTTTTCAAGTACCATATCCATCATCTTGGCTCTCCATGTTTCGGGACCCCCATGTGGCTCCAGGTTTTCCCAGTCGATCTCCCTGTGGTTGAAATCGCCCATTACCAGTAACTTTGCTCTGCTCGAGTGAGCTCTTCTTGCCACCTCAGCCAGTGTGTCCACCATCACCCTGTTGTTTTCTTCGTACTCCTCTCTTGGCCTCCTGCAGTTCTGTGGTGGGTTATACATCACTCCAATGACTACTTTATGTTCTCCGGACTGAATTGTACCTACAATGTAGTCTCTTTCTCCAATCATGTCCATGCCTTCCATTTCCTCAAATCCCCATTGGTGTTTTATGAGCAGTGCAACCCCTCCTCCCCCTCTACTCCTTCTATCTTTCCTCAGGATCTGATATCCTGTTGGGAAGATTGTGTCTGTTATTGTCTCAGCGAGTTTTGTTTCTGTGACTGCTATGATGTCTGGGAATTTTTCACTGATTCTTTCATTCCACTCCTCATGTTTATTCGTTATTCCATCCGCGTTTGTGTACCAAACCTTTAGTTTCTTTTCTATCATTGTGGTCATGCAAGTATATTGGGGTTGGGGGAGCGAGAGCCTTGGTGGGGGCCTATATGGGGCTGTGGTGTAGGTGGGGTTTGTGTTGATGGGGGTGGGGTCAGAATGCCCATAAGGGACAGCTGTTGGGGTGAGGTTTGTGATATGGGGGTTGGTGGTAGAGGGAACAGTGAGTGGGTTGTAGTATAGGTTGCTCAGTTGCGTTGGGAATGTCGCGGGTGGAGTCTTTTGGTGGGAAATTCTGTGGGGTGTGTTTGCCCTTCCTCCTGTGTCTGGGTCCTGCTCATTTTCATTGCTTCTCGTTCCTCCTTGCGTCTCTGTACCCTCTCTTTCAGTGTAGTCCTTTCTTCTTGTGTTCTGTCGCGGTCGAGGTATACTCTCTGGTACCCCTCTTTGTCCCTCAGTCTTGCTTTCTCTTGCAGAATCCTGGTTCGAACTGATTCTTCCTTGAAAGTTACTCTGACAGGCCGTATCCTTCCACTCGCAAACCACCCAATTCTCTGAAAATTTGTCACCTGGGTCATATTGCCCTCCCCTATTGTTTTCATGATGCCTTCAATCATTTTTTTCTCCTCCTGTTTTATTTCTTCAAAGTTGGCCCCCTTGGCTTCTTGGAGCCCGTACACAAAAACTGACCTCGCCCTTTCCTCCTCCCACTGAGTCTCCATCTGCTTCCTCTGAGGCATTTTATTTCCTGTGTGTGTGTGTGTGTGTGTGTGTGTGTGTGTGTGTGTGTGTGTGTGTGTGAGTATGAGTGTGTGTGTGTGTGTATGAGTGTGTGTGTGTGTGTGTATGAGTGTGTGTGCGTGTGTGTGTATGAGTTTGTGTATGTGTGTGTGTGTGTGTGTGTGTGTGTGTGTGTGTGTGTGTGTGTGTGTGTGTGTGTGTGTGTGTGTGTGTGTGTGTGTGTGATTATGTGTGTGTGTGTATGAATTTGTATGTGTGTGTGTGTGTGTGTGTGTGTGTGTGTGAGAGAGACTCAGCAATCAACATTTGCACCAATAACTCACTACAGTTGTGACCGGGTGTGGAAGTGTGAATTGCTCATTACTCTAAAATTTGTTCATGATTGCAGCCATGTATACACGTAAGTAACCATTCTTACAGTATTCATTACCTTTGTAACTTGTGAGTTCATTACCTTTGTAACTTGTGAGTTCATTACCTTGTACCTAGTTCAGCCATCAAAACTTTGGAGCCCGGTCCCTGGACCCATTGTGTACCTCTGTAATCTGTAAATACCTTTGTAACTTGTCATGATTGTGACTAGACCTACCTGGAGTTCATTACCTTTGTAAATTGTGAGTTCATTACCTTTGTAAATTGTGAATTCATTACCTCTGTAACTTGCTCAGCTATCAAAACTTTGAGGCCCAGTCCCTGGACCCATTATGTACCTCTGTAATATTTTGACTACCGCCCACTGGATGGGTATGGGGTGCATAATAAACATATTAAACTAAAAAAACTCCTGTCTGTCTCAACTATTGGATCACTACGACAAGGTCCTAAATGCACTAGAAGATAAAAAGAATGCAGATATAATATATACAGACTTTGCAAAAGCCTTCGACAAGTGTGACCATGGCGTAATAGCGCACAAAATGCGTGCTAAAGGAATAACAGGAAAAGTCGGTCGATGGATCTATAATTTCCTCACTAACAGAACACAGAGAGTAGTCGTCAACAGAGTAAAGTCCGAGGCAGCTACGGTGAAAAGCTCTGTTCCACAAGGCACAGTACTCGCTCCCATCTTGTTCCTCATCCTCATATCCGACATAGACAAGGATGTCAGCCACAGCACCGTGTCTTCCTTTGCAGATGACACCCGAATCTGCATGACAGTGTCTTCCATTGCAGACACTGCAAGGCTCCAGGCGGACATCAACCGAATCTTTCAGTGGGCTGCAGAAAACAATATGAAGTTCAACGATGAGAAATTTCAATTCCTCAGATATGGTAAACACGAGGAAATTAAATCTTCATCAGAGTACAAAACAAATTCTGGCCACAAAATAGAGCGAAACACCAACGTCAAAGACCTGGGAGTGATCATGTCGGAGGATCTCACCTTCAAGGACCATAACATTGTATCAATCGCATCTGCTAGAAAAATGACAGGATGGATAATGAGAACCTTCAAAACTAGGGAGGCCAAGCCCATGATGACACTCTTCAGGTCACATGTTCTATCTAGGCTGGAATATTGCTGCACACTAACAGCACCTTTCAAGGCAGGTGAAATTGCTGACCTAGAAAATGTACAGAGAACCTTCACGGC
>NC_091293.1:55426543-55429043 GCF_038502225.1 Cherax quadricarinatus
ACCTCCTCCTCATCTGTATGCATGTCGTCCAACACTTGTTGGTGTATTCCTTGCTGGTGTCCCCATCTGGTCTGTCCCCCCAGAGTCCTTCCTGACTCTACTGTAAATACTTCCTTAATTAAATCTCGTGTTGAGCTCCTCACATACCTTTTGATCGTTTCTTGTGAGTTCTCTACCTTCTTTCCTCAGCCTTATCACCTGGTCCTTGACTGTCGTCTTCCTCCTAATGTGGCTATACAGCAGTTTCGGGTCAGATTTGACTTTCGATGCTATGTCGTTTTCATACTGTCGCTGGGCCTCCCTCCTTATCTGTGCATACTCGTTTCTGGCTCTTCTACTAATCTCCTTGTTTTCCTGGGTCCTATGCCTCCTGTACCTTTTCCATTCTCTGTTGCACTTAGTTTTTGCCTCCCTACACCTTCGGGTAAACCAAGGACTCGTTTTGGTCTTCCTATTATTTCTGTTTCCCTTGGGAACAAAACTTTCCTCTGCCTCCTTGCGCTTTGTTGCCACATATTCCATCATCTCGTTTACTGATTTTCCTACCATTTCTCTGTCCCACTGAACCTCCTGGAGGAAGTTTCTCATACCTGTGTAGTGCCCTCTTTTATAGTTTGGCCTGACCCCTTCAGTTCCTGTTACCTTCTCCACTTGTAACTCTACTATATAATCAAAACTCAGCACCACATGATCGCTAGCTCCAAGGGGCCTCTCGTAAGTGATGTCCTCAATGTCTGAACTGCTCAGGGTGAACACAAGATCCAGTCTTGCTGGCTCATCCTCCCCTCTCTCTCTGGTTGTGTCCCTGACATGTTGATGCATGAGGTTTTCAAGTACCACATCCATCATGTGTGTGTGTACTCACCTAGTTGTACTCACCTAGTTGAGGTTGCGGGGGTCGAGTCCGAGCTCCTGGCCCCGCCTCTTCACTGATCGCTACTAGGTCACTCTCCCTGAGCCGTGAGCTTTATCATACCTCTGCTTAAAGCTATGTATGGATCCTGCCTCCACTACATCGCTTCCCAAACTATTCCACTTACTGACTACTCTGTGGCTGAAGAAATACTTCCTAACATCCCTGTGATTCATCTGTGTCTTCAGCTTCCAACTGTGTCCCCTTGTTACTGTGTCCAATCTCTGGAACATCCTGTCTTTGTCCACCTTGTCAATTCCTCTCAGTATTTTGTATGTCGTTATCATGTCCCCCCTATCTCTCCTGTCCTCCAGTGTCGTCAGGTTGATTTCCCTTAACCTCTCCTCGTAGGACATACCTCTTAGCTCTGGGACTAGTCTTGTTGCAAACCTTTGCACTTTCTCTAGTTTCTTTATGTGCTTGGCTAGGTGTGGGTTCCAAACTGGTGCCGCATACTCCAATATGGGCCTAACGTATACGGTGTACAGGGTCCTGAACGATTCCTTATTAAGATGTCGGAATGCTGTTCTGAGGTTTGCTAGGCGCCCATATGCTGCAGCAGTTATTTGGTTGATGTGCGCTTCAGGAGATGTGCCTGGTGTTATACTCACCCCAAGATCTTTTTCCTTGAGTGAGGTTTGTAGTCTCTGACCCCCTAGACTGTACTCCGTCTGCGGCCTTCTTTGCCCTTCCCCAATCTTCATGACTTTGCACTTGGTGGGATTGAACTCCAGGAGCCAATTGCTGGACCAGGTCTGCAGCCTGTCCAGATCCCTTTGTAGTTCTGCCTGGTCTTCGATCGAGTGTATTCTTCTCATCAACTTCACGTCATCTGCAAACAGGGACACCTCAGAGTCTATTCATTCCGTCATGTCGTTCACAAATACCAGAAACAGCACTGGTCCTAGGACTGACCCCTGCGGGACCCCGCTGGTCACAGGTGCCCACTCTGACACCTCGCCACGTACCATGACTCGCTGCTGTCTTCCTGACAAGTATTCCCTGATCCATTGTAGTGCCTTCCCTGTTATCCCTGCTTGGTCCTCCAGTTTTTGCACCAATCTCTTGTGTGGAACTGTGTCAAACGCCTTCTTGCAGTCCAAGAAAATGCAATCCACCCACCCCTCTCTCTCTTGTCTTACTGCTGTCACCATGTCATAGAACTCCAGTAGGTTTGTGACACAGGATTTCCCGTCCCTGAAACCATGCTGGCTGCTGTTGATGAGATCATTCCTTTCTAGGTGTTCCACCACTCTTCTCCTGATAATCTTCTCCATGATTTTGCATACTATACATGTCAGTGACACTGGTCTGTAGTTTAATGCTTCATGTCTGTCTCCTTTTTTAAAGATTGGGACTACATTTGCTGTCTTCCATGCCTCAGGCAATCTCCCTGTTTCGATAGATGTATTGATTATTGTTGTTAGGGGTACACATAGCGCCTCTGCTCCCTCTCTCAATACCCATGGGGAGATGTTATCTGGCCCCATTGCCTTTGAGGTATCTAGCTCACTCAGAAGCCTCTTCACTTCTTCCTCGGTTGTGTGCACTGTGTCCAGCACTTGGTGGTGTGCCCCACCTCTCCGT
>NC_091293.1:55436543-55464043 GCF_038502225.1 Cherax quadricarinatus
ACATAAAAAGAGAACAAAGTATCTGTAATTAGCCAGAGCTAG
Organism: Cherax quadricarinatus; assembly: GCF_038502225.1. Classification (NCBI taxonomy): domain Eukaryota; kingdom Metazoa; phylum Arthropoda; class Malacostraca; order Decapoda; family Parastacidae; genus Cherax; species Cherax quadricarinatus. The sequence continues at coordinate 55,436,586 of NC_091293.1, forward strand.
CAAGAAACTGACCTTAAGACCTGGGTGTAGATATAAAATCAACTTGCCTGGAGTTCAAGCACTCATCTTGATTGGTTTGACATTCATGGTATACGCAAGGCCCTTGACGACTGTATGGTAATAAGTTATCAAACTTTTGCTGATTCTAAAAGAACTGCAAGATGCAGTTGTGTGATGTACACAGAATAAAGGGGACATACTCAGTGCACACGACTCCTCTTTCTTGAAATAAGTTACCTCTTTTTTTTTTTAAGATTTCCATGCCCAACAAAAGTCTCGTGTGGTTTTTTAACCCAATAATTCAGATTATTTCTTACAGGACGTAGGTCTTACCTTTTTCAGGACAGCCTCTTTCCCAAGTTTACTTAATAACTGAACTAAGGTTATCTCTTATACATCTTTTCACTGGCCATAAGACAACCTTTTTCATAACATAAGACGACCTCTTGATGAATGTCTATTGATTATCTCTACTTCATGATAGTATCAAACAAAGAAATTAACTTACGTGGTAAATTAAGTAATAAGATTGGCGAGAAGGATCAGCGGGAATTTGTCAGGCTGATTCAGCCAAAACGAAAAACGAATAAATACAAAATAATGAAGGTGACAAGTATATACAATACACAAATAACTCACACGTAGGAGACTGAAACTTGTGATGACGTTTGGGTCCGACTTGGACCATTAACTAATCCGACTGAAACGTCGTGCGGGTTATTTATGCATTGTTTCAGTCACTGTAGTGTGCCTTTTTATTGGTTCTTTCTAGAAGAATGTATGTTAGGACAGTGAGGAAACGGTGCTAGAGGGTAAGACTTGCCTAGTTGAATCGATTTTTGACACCCATTCCTCAGAGCGGACTGGGCAGCCCCCATTCGTCGAGGGCAATGATACCCTCAAAAACAAAGCAAAAAAACGGTGATTAAGGAACGAGTGCTCAAGGCATGAGATAATACACTGCTGACGGTGATGCTCGTAGTGTAGGTGAAGCTGGGTGATACTCGTAGTGTAGGTGAAGCTGGCTGATACTCGTAGTGTAGGTGAAGCTGGGTGATACTCGTAGTGTAGGTGAAGCTGGGTGATACTCGTAGTGTAGGTGAAGCTGGCTGATACTCGTAGTGTAGATGAAGCTGGCTGATACTCGTAGTGTAGGTGAAGCTGGGTGATACTCGTAGTGTAGGTGAAGCTGGGTATACTCGTAGTGTAGGTGAAGCTGGGTGATACTCGTAGTGTAGGTGAAGCTGGGTATACTCGTAGTGTAGGTGAAGCTGGGTGATACTCGTAGTGTAGGTGAAGCTGGGTGATACTCGTAGTGTAGGTGAAGCTGGGTGATACTCGTAGTGTAGGTGAAGCTGGTTGATACTCGTAGTGTAGGTGAAGCTGGGTGATACTCGTAGTGTAGGTGAAGCTGGGTGATACTCGTAGTGTAGGTGAAGCTGGTTGATACTCGTAGTGTAGGTGAAGCTGGCTGATACTCGTAGTCATGACTCATTAAATCGTAATGACACGATTGCAAACAAACCATACCACGGGCGGGGATAGAACCCGCGATCAGAGAGTCTCAAAACTCCATACCGTCGCGTTAGCCACTGGACCAGCTAGCCACAATAAGATACGTCCAGTGGCTAACGCCCGTGGTATGGTTTGTTTGCAATCGTGTCATTACGATTTCGTGAGTCATGTTAACGGCTTTGAGAGGACTTGAGCTAGAGTTCGTCACGGCCAGGCTAGCTGGAGATTCGTCTGTAAAAACTTGCATATGTGGTCACAGTGGTGCCTATGCTAACCTTCCTATGGTGTAGAAATATACCTAGTTGGACGAATCTTATTGTTACTAGCTGGTCCAGTGGCTAACGCGACGGTCTGGAGTATTAAGACTCTTTGACAGCGGGTTCTATCCCCACCCGTGGTATGGTTTGATACTCGTAGTGTAGGTGAAGATGGCTGATACTCGTAGTGTAGGTGAAGATGGGTGATACTCGTAGTGTAGGTGAAGCTGGGTGATACTCGTAGTGTAGGTGAAGCTGGATGATACTCGTAGTGTAGGTGAAGCTAGGTGATACTCGTAGTGTAGATGAAGCTGGCTGATACTTGTATTGTAGGTGAAGCTGGCTGATACTCGTAGTGTAGGTGAAGCTGGATGATACTCGTAGTGTAGGTGAAGCTGGGTGATACTCTTAGTGCAGGTGAAGTTGGGTGATACTCTTAGTGTAGGTGAAGCTGGCTGATACTCGTAGTATAGGTGAAGCTGGCTGATACTTGTAGTGTAGGTGAAGCTGGGTGATACACTTAGTGTAGGTGAAGCTGGCTGATACTCTTAGTGTAGGTGAAGCTGGGTGATAATCGTAGTGTAGGTGAAGCTGGGTGATACACTTAGTGTAGGTGAAGCTGGCTGATACTCGTAGTGTAGGTGAAACTGGCTGATACTCGTAGTGTAGGTGAAGCTGGCTGATACTCTTAGTGTAGGTGAAGCTGGGTGACACTCGCAGTGTAGGTGAAGCTGGGTGATGCTCGTAGTGTAGGTGAAGCTGGCTGATACTCGTAGTGTAGGAGAAGCTGGCTGATACTCGTAGAGTAGGTGAAGCTGGGTGATACTCTTAGTGTAGGTGAAGCTGGCTGATACTCTTAGTGTAGGTGAAGCTGGCTGATACTTGTATTGTAGGTGAAGCTGGGTGATACTCGTAGTGTAGGTGAAGCTGGGTGATACTCGTAGTGTAGGTGAAGCTGGCTGATACTCTTAGTGTAGGTGAAGCTGGCTGATACTCGTAGTGTAGGTGAAACTGGCTGATACTCGCAGTGTAGGTGAAGCTGGCTGATACTCTTAGTGTAGGTGAAGCTGGATGACACTCGCAGTGTAGGTGAAGCTGGGTGGTACTCGTAGTGTAGGTGAAGCTGGCTGATACTCGTAGTGTAGGTGAAGCTGGCTGATACTCGTAGTGTAGGTGAAGCTGGGTGATACTCTTAGTGTAGGTGAATTGGGTGATACTCGTAGTGTAGGTGAAGCTGGGTGATACTCGTAGTGTAGGTGAAGCTGGATGATACTCGTAGTGTAGGTGAAGCTAGGTGATACTCGTAGTGTAGGTGAAGCTGGCTGATACTTGTATTGTAGGTGAAGCTGGCTGATACTCGTAGTGTAGGTGAAGCTGGATGATACTCGTAGTGTAGGTGAAGCTGGGTGATACTCTTAGTGCAGGTGAAGTTGGGTGATACTCTTAGTGTAGGTGAAGCTGGCTGATACTCGTAGTATAGGTGAAGCTGGCTGATACTTGTAGTGTAGGTGAAGCTGGGTGATACACTTAGTGTAGGTGAAGCTGGCTGATACTCTTAGTGTAGGTGAAGCTGGGTGATAATCGTAGTGTAGGTGAAGCTGGGTGATACACTTAGTGTAGGTGAAGCTGGCTGATACTCGTAGTGTAGGTGAAGCTGGCTGATACTCTTAGTGTAGGAGAAGCTGCATGACACTCGCAGTGTAGGTGAAGCTGGGTGATACTCGTAGTGTAGGTGAAGCTGGCTGATACTCGTAGTGTAGGTGAAGCTGGCTGATACTCGTAGTGTAGGTGAAGCTGGGTGATACTCTTAGTGTAGGTGAAGTTGGCTGATACTCGTAGTGTAGGTGAAACTGGCTGATACTCGTAGTGTAGGTGAAGCTGGCTGATACTCTTAGTGTAGGTGAAGCTGGATGATACTCGTAGTGTAGGTGAAGCTGGGTGATACTCGTAGTGTAGGTGAAGCTGGGTGATACTCGTAGTGTAGGTGAAGCTGGCTGATTCTCGTAGTGTAGATGAAGCTGGGTGATACTCTTAGTGTAGGTGAAGCTGGCTGATACTCTTAGTGTAGGTGAAGCTGGCTGATACTCTTACTGTAGGTGAAGCTGGCTGATACTCTTAGTGCAGGTGAAGCTGGCTTATACTCGTAGTGTAGGTGAAGCTGGCTGATACTCTTAGTGTAGGTGAAGCTGCCTGATACTCTTAGTGTAGGTGAAGCTGGCTGATACTCGTAGTGTAGGTGAAGCTGGCTGATACTCGTAGTGTAGGTGAAGCTGGCTGATACTCTTTGTGTAGGTGAAGCTGGCTGATACTCATAGTGTAAGTGAAGCTGGCTGATACTCGTAGTGTAGGTGAAGCTGGGTGATACTCGTAGTGTAGGTGAAGCTGCCTGATACTCGTAGTGTAGGTGAAGCTGCCTGATACTCGTAGTGTAGGTGACGCTGGCTGATACTCGTAGTGTAGGTGAAGCTGACTGATACTCGTAGTGTAGGTGAAGCTGGCTGATACTCGTAGTGTAGGTGAAGCTGGCTGATACTCTTTGTGTAGGTGAAGCTGGCTGATACTCATAGTGTAAGTGAAGCTGGCTGATACTCGTAGTGTAGGTGAAGCTGGGTGATACTCGTAGTGTAGGTGAAGCTGCCTGATACTCGTAGTGTAGGTGAAGCTGCCTGATACTCGTAGTGTAGGTGACGCTGGCTGATACTCGTAGTGTAGGTAAAGCTGACTGATACTCGTAGTGTAGGTGAAGCTGGCTGATACTCGTAGTGTAGGTGAAGCTGGCTGATACTCGTAGTGTAATTGAAGCTGGCTGATACTCGCAGTGTAGGTGAAGCTGGCTGATACTCGTAGTGTAGGTGAAGCTGGGTGATACTCGTAGTGTAGGTGAAGCTGGCCGATACTCGTAGTGTAGGTGAAGCTGACTAATACTCGTACTGTCGGTGAAGCTGGGTGATACTCGTAGTGTAGGTGAAGCTGGCCGATACTCGTAGTGTAGGTGAAGCTGACTAATACTCGTAGTGTAGGTGAAGCTGGCTGATACTCGTAGTGTAGGTGAAGCTGGGTGATACTCGTAGTGAAGGTGAAGCTGGCTGATACTCGTAGTGTAAGTGAAGCTGGGTGATACTAGTAGTGTAGGTGAAGCTGGGTGATACTCTTAGTGTAGGTGAAGCTGGCTGATACTCGTAGTGTAGGTGAAGCTGGCCGTTACTCGTAGTGCAGGTGAAGCTGGCTGATACTCATAGTGTAGGTAAAGCTGACTGATACTCGTAGTGTAGGTGAAGCTCGCTGATACTTGTAGTGTAGGTGAAGCTGGGTGATACTCGTAGTGTACGTGAAGCTGGCTGATACTCGTAGTGTAGGTGAAGCTGGGTGATACTCTTAGTGCAGGTGAAGCTGGCTGATGCTTGTAATGTAGGTGAAGCTGGGCGATACTCTTAGTGTAGGTGAAGCTAGGTGATATTCGTAGTGTAGGTGAAGCTGGCTGATACTCTTAGTGTAGGTGAAGCTGGGTGATACTCGTAGTGAAGGTGAAGCTGGCTGATACTCTTAGTGAAGGTGAAGCTGGCTGATACTCGTACTGTAGGTGAAATTGGCTGATACTCGTAGTGTAGGTGAAGCTAGCTGATACTCTTAGTGTAGGTGAAGCTGGGTGATACTCGTAGTGTAGGTGAAGCTGGGTGATACTCGTAGTGTAGGTGAAGCTGGCTGATACTCTTAGTGTAGGTGAAACTGACTGATACTCGTAGTGTAGGTGAAGCTGGCTGATACTCGTAGTTTAGGTGAAGCTGGCTGATACTCGTAGTGTAGGTGAAGCTGACTGATGCTCGTAGTGTAGATGAAGCTAGCTGATACTCGTAGTGTAGGTGAAGCTGGCTGATACTCTTAGTGTAGGTGAAACTGATTGATACTCGTAGTGTAGGTGAAGCTGGCTGATACTCGTAGTTTAGGTGAAGCTGGCTGATACTCGTAGTGTAGGTGAAGCTGACTGATACTCGTAGTGTAGATGAAGCTAGCTGATACTCGTAGTGTAGGTGAAGCTGGGTGATACTCGTAGTGTAAGTGAAGCTGGCTGATACTCTTTGTGTAGGTGAAGCTGGCTGATACTCGTAGTGTAGGTGAAGCTGGCTGATACTCGTAGTGTAGGTGAAGCTGGCTGATACTCGTAGTGTAGGTGAAGCTGGCTGATACTTTTTGTGTAGGTGAAGCTCGCTGATACTCATAGTGTAGGTGAAGCTGGCTGATACTTTTTGTGTAGGTGAAGCTCGCTGATACTCGTAGTGTAGGTGAAGCTGGCTGATACTCGTAGTGTAGGTGAAGCTGGCTGATACTTTTTGTGTAGGTGAAGCTCGCTGATACTCGTAGTGTAGGTGAAGCTGGCTGATACTTTTTGTGTAGGTGAAGCTCGCTGATACTCGTAGTGTAGGTGAAGCTGGCTGATACTCGTAGTGTAGGTGAAGCTGGCTGATACTCGTAGTGTAGGTGAAGCTGGCTGATACTCGTAGTGTAGGTGAAGCTGGCTGATACTTTTTGTGTAGGTAAAGCTCGCTGATACTCGTAGTGTAGGTGAAGCTCGCTGATACTCGTAGTGTAGGTGAAGCTGGCTGATACTCGTAGTGTAGGTGAAGCTGGCTGATACTCGTAGTGTAGGTGAAGCTGGCTGATACTTTTTGTGTAGGTGAAGCTCGCTGATACTCGTAGTGTAGGTGAAGCTGGCTGATACTTTTTGTGTAGGTGAAGCTGGCTGATACTCATAGTGTAGGTGAAGCTGGGTGATACTCTTTGTGTAGGTGAAGCTTGCTGATACTCGTAGTGTAGGTGAAGCTGGCTGATACTCGTAGTGTAGGTGAAGCTGGCTGATACTCTTTGTGTAGGTGAAGCTTGCTGATACTCGTAGTGTAGGTGAAGCTGGCTGATACTCGCAGTGTGGGTGAAGCTGGCTGATACTCGTAGTGTAGGTGAAGCTGGCTGATACTTGTTGTGTAGGTGAAGCTGGGTGATACTCGTAGTGTAGTTGAAGCTGGGTGATACTCGTAGTGAAGGTGAAGCTGGGTGATACTCGTAGTGAAGGTGAAGCTGGGTGATACTCGTAGTGTAGTTGAAGCTGGGTGATACTCGTAGTGTAGTTGAAGCTGGGTGATACTCGTAGTGTAGGTGAAGCTGGGTGATACTCGTAGTGTAGGTGAAGCTGGGTGATACTCGTAGTGTAGGTGAAGCTGGGTGATACTCTTAGTGTAGGTGAAGCTGGCTGATACTCTTAGTGTAGGTGAAGCTGGGTGATACTCTTAGTGTAGGTGAAGCTCGCTGATACTTGTAGTGTAGGTGAAGCTGGGTGATACTCGTAGTGTACGTGAAGCTGGCTGATACTCGTAGTGTAGGTGAAGCTGGGTGATACTCTTAGTGTAGGTGAAGCTCGCTGATACTTGTAGTGTAGGTGAAGCTGGGTGATACTCGTAGTGTACGTGAAGCTGGCTGATACTCGTAGTGTAGGTGAAGCTGGGTGATACTCTTAGTGTAGGTGAAGCTCGCTGATACTTGTAGTGTAGGTGAAGCTGGGTGATACTCGTAGTGTACGTGAAGCTGGCTGATACTCGTAGTGTAGGTGAAGCTGGGTGATACTCTTAGTGCAGGTGAAGCTGGCTGATACTCGTACTGTAGGTGAAATTGGGTGATACTCGTAGTGTAGGTGAAGCTAGCTGATACTCTTAGTGTAGGTGAAGCTGGGTGATACTCGTAGTGAAGGTGAAGCGGGCTGATACTCTTAGTGCAGGTGAAGCTGGCTGATACTCGTACTGTAGGTGAAATTGGGTGATACTCGTAGTGTAGGTGAAGCTAGCTGATACTCTTAGTGTAGGTGAAGCTGGGTGATACTCGTAGTGTAGGTGAAGCTGGGTGATACTCGTAGTGTAGGTGAAGCTGGCTGATACTTTTAGTGTAGGTGAAACTGACTGATACTCGTAGTGTAGGTGAAGCTGGCTGATACTCGTAGTTTAGGTGAAGCTGGCTGATACTCGTAGTGTAGGTGAAGCTGACTGATACTCATAGTGTAGATGAAGCTAGCTGATACTCGTAGTGTAGGTGAAGCTGGCTGATACTCTTAGTGTAGGTGAAACTGACTGATACTCGTAGTGTAGGTGAAGCTGGCTGATACTCGTAGTTTAGGTGAAGCTGGCTGATACTCGTAGTGTAGATGAACCTAGCTGATACTCGTAGTGTAGGTGAAGCTGGGTGATACTCGTAGTGTAAGTGAAGCTGGGTGATACTCGTAGTTTAGGTGAAGCTGGCTGATACTCTTTGTGTAGGTGAAGCTGGCTAATACTTGCAGTGTAGGTGAAGCTGGCTGATACTCGTAGTGCAGGTAAAGCTGGCTGATACTCGAACTGTGGGTGAAGCTGGCTGATACTCGTAGTGTAGGTGAAACTGGCTGATACTCGTAGTGTAGGTGAAGCTGGCTGATACTCTTAGTGCAGGTGACGCTGGGTGATACTCGTAGTGTAGGTGAAGCTGGATGATACTCGTAGTGTAGGTGACGCTGGGTGATACTCGTAGTGTAGGTGAAGCTGGATGATACTCGTAGTGTAGGTGAAGCTGGCTGATACTCGTAGTGTAGGTGAAGCTGGCTGATACTCGTAGTGTAGGTGAAGCTGGCTGATACTCGTAGTGTAGGTGAAGCTGGCTGATACTCGTAGTGTAGGTGAAGCTGGGTGATACTCTTAGTGTAGGTGAAGCTGGCTGATACTCGTAGTGTACGTGAAACTGGCTGATACTCGTAGTGTAGGTGAAGCTGGCAGATACTCGTAGTGTAGGTGAAGCTGGGTGATACTCGTAGTGTACGTGAAACTGGCTGATACTCGTAGTGTACGTGAAACTGGCTGATACTCGTAGTGTAGGTGAAGCTGGCAGATACTCGTAGTGTAGGTGAAGCTGGCTGATACTCGTAGTGTACGTGAAACTGGCTGATACTCGTAGTGTAGGTGAAGCTGGCTGATACTCGTAGTGTAGGTGAAGCTGGGTGATACTCTTAGTGTAGGTGAAGCTGGCTGATATTCTTAGTGTAGGTGAAGCTGGCTGATACTCTTAGTGTAGGTGAAGCTGGCTGATACTCGTAGTGTAGGTGAAGCTGGCTGATACTCGTAGTGTAGGGGAAGCTGGCTGATACTCTTAGTGTAGGTGAAGCTAACTGATACTCGCAGTGTAGGTGAAGCTGGCTGATACTCGTAGTGTAGGTGAAGCTGGCTGATACTCGTAGTGTAGGTGAAGCTGGGTGATACTTGTAGTTTAGGTGAAGCTGGCTGATACTCTTTGTGTAGGTGAAGCTTGCTGATACTCGTAGTGTAGGTGAAGCTGGCTGATACTCGCAGTGTGGGTGAAGCTGGCTGATACTCGTTGTGTAGGTGAAGCTGGCTGATACTCGTAATGTAGGTGAAGCTGGGTGATACTCGTAGTGTACGTGAAGTTGGCCGATACTCGTAGTGTAGGTGAAGCTGACTGATACTAGTAGTGTAGGTGAAGCTGCCTGATTCTCGTAGTGTAGGTGAAGCTGGGTGATACTCGTAGTGAAGGTGAAGCTGGGTGATACTTGTAGTGTAGGTGAAGCTGACTGATACTAGTAGTGTAGGTGAAGCTGGCTGATACTCGTAGTGTAGGTGAAGCTGGCTGATACTCGTAGTGTAGGTGAAGCTGGGTGATACTCGTAGTGTAAGTGAAGCTGGCTGATACTCGTATCGTAGGTGAAGCTGACTGATACTCGTAGTGTAGGTGAAGCTGGCTAATACTCGTATTGTAGGTGAAGCTGGCTGATACTCGTAGTGTAGGTGAAGCTGGCTGATACTCGTAGTGTAGGTGAAGCTAGCTGATATTCGCCGCAAATCCGAGTGATCTCAGAATCGACGTTCAAGGTGTAATGGAGGCAGCTGGGTGATTCTGTCTCTTCTAGACCCCTTACTCTCAATATGGACTCTGAAACAATGCTGGCAAAAGATGACGACCTTTTCTTTAATCTAATGCCATTAGTAGATTAGTGAAACTTTCTTCTTAAGAATGATGAGTCTCAGGTAGAACTCTCAGGATGTTTAGTCATATGGATGTGATGTTAGCGACCTCAATTTTCAATGTCATATATCTTGACAACGGGTACAGTTCCTGTAGTGGCAGTAGTGTCCTATTTATTCGCATTTAAACCGACTGCCAGTCGAACAGAAAAAATAAATTACGACTTTCTCTAGATTTTTTATTTTTTTTTTTTTAGTGAATAAAGGTTATGATGGTTCACTTTTAGAGATGACTGTTTAGCCAAACTCGAAAGTCAAATTTACGAGTTCTATGTATGCTAATTTTTATATCTTATTTTTGTGGCTTAAAATTCTGAAGATGGAAAGCGAGGTCGGGTAGCAGCGACCCCCGTCCTACCCGCACACTGTGTATATGCAAAATAACAAATAAAACATTATTCCCCTCTTAAAAATCTAGTAATTTAACAAAGAAAATATATAATACAACATTCATTATACCTAATTACATTTTCCAGCGATACCATGGAAAAATAGACCCACTTTCTTTAGCGCGTAATATAAGCTTATGTTAATATAGGCTCACGTTAATGTAGGCTCACGTTAATATAGGCTCACGTTAATATAGGCTCACGTTAATATAGGCTCACGTTAATATAGGCTCACGTTAATATAGGCTCACGTTAATATAGGCTCACGTTAATATAGGCTCACGTTAATATAGGCTCACGTTAATATAGGCTCACGTTAATATAGGCTCATGTTAATATAGGCTCACGTTAATATAGGCTCACGTTAATATAGGCTCATGTTAATATAGGCTCACGTTAATATAGGCTCATGTTAATGCAGGCTCACGTTAATATAGGCTCACTTTAATATAGGCTCATGTTAATATAGGCTCACGTTAATATAGGCTCATGTTAATGCAGGCTCACGTTAATATAGGCTCACGTTAATATAGGCTCATGTTAATATAGGCTCACGTTAATATAGGCTCACGTTAATATAGGCTCATGTTAATATAGGCTCACGTTAATATAGGCTCACGTTAATATAGGCTCACGTTAATATAGGCTCACGTTAATATAGGCTCACGTTAATATAGGCTCACGTTAATATAGGCTCACGTTAATATAGGCTCATGTTAATATAGGCTCACTTTAATATAGGCTCACGTTAATATAGGCTCATGTTAATATAGGCTCACGTTAATATAGGCTCACGTTAATATAGGCTCACGTTAATATAGGCTCACTTTAATATAGGCTCGCGTTAATATAGGCTCACCTTAATATAGGCTCATGTTAATATAGGCTCACGTTAATATAGGCTCACGTTATTATAGGCTCACGTTAGTATAGGCTCACGTTAATATAGGCTCACGTTAATATAGGTTCACGTTAACATAGGCTCATGTTAATATAGGCTCACGTTAATATAGGCTCACGTTAATAAAGGCTCACGTTAATATAGGCTCACGTTAATACAGGCTCACGTTAATATAGGCTTACGTTAATATAGGTTCACGTTAATATAGGCTCACGTTAATATAGGCTCACGTTAATATAGGCTCACGTTAATATAGGCTCACGTTAATATAGGCTCACGTTATTATAGGCTCACGTTAATATAGGCTCACGTTAATATAGGCTCACGTTAATATAGGCTCACGTTAATATAGGCTCAAGTTAATATAGGCTCACGTTAATATAGGCTCACGTTAATATAGGCTCACGTTAATATAGGCTCATGTTAATATAGGCTCACGTTAATATAGGCTTACGTTAATATAGGCTCACGTTAATATAGGCTCACGTTATTATAGGCTCACGTTAACATAGGCTCACGTTAATATAGGCTCACGTTATTATAGGCTCACGTTAATATAGGCTCACGTTAATATAGGCTCACGTTAATATAGGCTCACGTTAATATAGGCTCACGTTAATATAGGCTCACGTTAATATAGGCTCACGTTATTATAGGCTCACGTTAATAAAGGGTCGCGTTAAGGTTCGCGTTATAGTAATTACTCCCCAAATTCGGCGTGAAATACTTGGTCAGCGGCGGCGAGGAACATCACGAGTGTTGTGCGAAGCTCAAGGTAACATTGAATATTTTTATAATGCTTATTTAAGTACATTTATTTAGTAACTGAGAATGTCTCGTTATTCCTGAGTATATGCAAATACTTGCATTGATATTTATAAATTTACAAAGACAATTTTGCATATGTATATATATATATATATATATATATATATATATATATATATATATATATATATATATATATATATATATATATATATATATATATATATATATATATATATATATATATATATATATACATTCCCCTCTTTGCCTTCAAAGAACTTTGTTCTTGGAGGCAAAGAGGGGAATGTATGAGAGTATAGTTTTACCAACGCTCTTATATGGGTGTGAAGCATGGGTGATGAATGTTGCAGCGAGGAGAAGGCTGGAGGCAGTGGAGATGTCATGTCTGAGGGCAATGTGTGGTGTGAATATAATGCAGAGAATTCGTAGTTTGGAAGTTAGGAGGAGGTGCGAGATTACCAAAACTGTTGTCCAGAGGGCTGAGGAAGGGTTGTTGAGGTGGTTCGGACATGTAGAGAGAACGGAGCGAAACAGAGTGACTTCAAGAGTGTATCAGTCTGTAGTGGAAGGAAGGCGGGGTAGGGGTCGGCCTAGGAAAGGTTGGAGGGAGGGGGTAAAGGAGGTTTTGTGTGCGAGGGGTTTGGACTTCCAGCAGGCATGCGTGAGCGTGTGATACGAGTGAAAGAAGACAAATGGTTTTTAATACTTGACGTGCTGTTGGAGTGTGAGCAAAGTAACATTTATGAAGGGGTTCAGGGAAACCGGCAGGCCGGACTTGAGTCCGGGAAGTACAGTGCCTGCACTCTGAAGGAGGGGTGTTAATGTTACTGTTTAAAAACTGTAGTGTAAAGCACCCTTCTGGCAAGACGGTGATGGAGTGAATGATGGTGAAAGTTTTTCTTTTTCGGGCCACCCTGCCTTGGTGGGAATCGGCCAGTGTGATAATAAAAATAAAAAAAATATATATGGTAGACAGCAACCGCCCAGGAAGATACTACCGTCCTGCCAAGTGAGTGTGAAACAGAAGCCTGTAATTGTTTTACATGCTAACTTTTTCTCCCTTACTACTCTCTTTACATCATCATTCCACCAATCGCTCCTCTTCCCTCCCACACCCACTTTCCTGTAACCACAAACTTCTGCTGAACACTCTAACACTACATTTTAAAACCTACCCCATACCTCTTCGACCCCATTGCCTATGCTCTCATTAGCCCATCTATCCTCCAATAGTTGTTTATATCTTACCCTAACTGCCTCCTCTTTTAGTTTATAAACCTTCTCCTCTCTCTTACCTGATGCTTCTATTCTCCTTGTATCCCATCTACCTTTTACTCTCAGTGTAGCTACAACTAAAAAGGGATCTGATATATCTGTGGCCCCTCTATAAACATGTACATCCTGAAGTCTACTCGACAGTCTTTTATCTACCAATACATAATCCAACAAACTACTGTCATTTCGCCCTACATCATATCTTGTATACTTATTTATCCTCTTTTTCTTAAAATATGTATTACCTATAACTAAACCCCTTTCTATACAAAGGGCTCCCATTATCATTTACACCTGGCACCCCAAACTTACCTACCACACCCTCTCTAAAAGTTTCTCCTACTTCAGCATTCAGGTCCCCTACCACAATTACTCTCTCACTTGGTTCAAAGGTTCCTATACATTCACTTAACATCTCCCAAAATCTCTCTCTCTCCTCTACATTCCTCTCTTCTCCAGGTGCATACACGCTTATTATGACCCACTTTTCGCATCCAACCTTTACTTTAATCTACATAATTCTTGAATTTACACATTCATATTCTCTTTTCTCCTTCCATAACTGATCCTTCAATATTACTGCTACCCCTTCCTTTGCTCTAACTCATTCAGATACTCCAGATTTAATCCCATTTATTTCCCCCCACCGAGACTCCCCAACCCCCTTCAGCTTTGTTTCGCTTAGGGCCAGGACATCCAACTTCTTTTCATTCATAACATCAGCAATCATCTGTTTCTTGTCATCCGCACTACATTCACGCACATTCAAGCATCCCAATTTTATAAAGTTTTTCTTCTCTTTTTAGTAAATGTCTACAGGAGAAGGGGTTATTAGCCCATTGCTCCCGGCATTTTAGTCGCCTCATACGACACGCATGGCTTACGGAGGAAAGATTCTTTTCCACTTCCCCATGGACAATAGAAGAAATAAAGAAGAACAAGGGCTATTTAGAAAAAGGAGAAAAAACCTAGATGTATGTATATATATATGCATGTGCGTGTCTGTGAAGTGTGACCAAAGTGTAAGTAGGAGTAGAAAGATATCCCTGTTATCTAGCGTGTTTATGAGACAGAAAAAGAAACCAGCAATCCTACCATCATGCAAGACAGTTACAGGTTTCTGTTTCAGTCATCTGGCAGGACGGTAGTACTTCCCTGGGTGGTTGCTGTCTACCAACCTACTACCTATATATATGTATATATATATATATATATATATATATATATATATATATATATATATATATATATATATATATATATATATATATATGCAAGGAATTCGCGAGAGCATGCGAAATATACACAAACACTGATCTCTGGCTGAAGGAGACTCGAACCTACGAACCTTAGGACAAGGTACGCAGTGCTTTACCAATCTACCCACACTGGACCAATACCTTGGCATGTAGCATGAGCTACACGTTTGATCCAAGGCAGCCAGCTTTCAGGGAGAAGGCTTACAGCTTTTCATCTCATCCCCTGCATGCATCAGCCTTACTAGAGATTTGAACAATGCAAGGAATTCGCGAGAGCATGCGAAATTCTTAATTCTTGGGTGGAATAGTTGGGTTGCGTGAAGGACCTGTCTAGTTTGGCCAGGGGGCCTGCTGCAGTGTTCTCTTTCTTATGGGTCGTACATCAGATGTTGCTTTGTTGTGGGATGTGATAGTGAGGTGTGATCTAAACCCTTTATATGCCTTCCTCTGATGCATTACTTTTATTGTTCCTTGATAATGTGAGTAGTCACGAAAGTGCTTGTTATTTCTCTATTCTTTCACAGTGGTTGTTTTGCATGCATAAATATATATATGGGTGGTTGCTGTCTTCCAACATACTACCTATATATATGTATATATATATATATATATATATATATATATATATATATATATATATATATATATATATATATATATATATATATATATATATATATATATATATATATATATATATATATATATGCAATAAGATCACAGTAAACATGTGATTTCAGAATATGCAAAACAACCACTGTGAAAGAATAGAAAAATTCCAAGGGCTTTCGTGACTACTCACATTTTCAAGGAACAATGATTATTCCTTGAAAATGTGAGTAGTCCCTCCAAACTGCTAATATTCCAAACTCCTCCTTTAAAGTGCAGGCATTATACTTCCCATTTCCAGGAGTCAAGTCCGACTAACCGATTTTAATGAATCCCTTCACAAAATATTACCCTGCTCACACTCCAACAGCTCGTCAGGTCCCAAAAAAACATTCGTCCCCATCCATTCATATCTAACATGCTCAAGCTCACTTGCTGGAAGTCCGAGCCCCTCGCCCACAAAATCTCCTTTACCTCCTCCCTCCAATCTTTTTGGGGACGACCCCTACCCCGCCTTCCTTCCCCAACAGATTTATACGCTCTCAAAGTCATTCTACTTTGGTCCATTCTCTCAAAATAACCAAACCACCTCAGCAACCCCTCTTCAGCTCTCTGACTAATACTTTTAGTTACCTGGAGGTTATTCCTCCAGGTAACACCTTCTCCTAATTTCCACACTACGAATTCTCTGCATAACATTCACACCACACATTGCCCTTAGACACACCATCTCCACTTCCTTCAATCGCCTCCTCACTGCATCATTTACAACCCAAGCTTCACACCCATGTAAGAGTGTTGGTACCACTATACATGTACTTTCAAACATTCCCTTCTTTACCTCCATGGATAACGTTCTTCGTCTCCACATATACCTCGATGCACCACTCACCTTTTTTCCTTCGTCAATTCTCTGGTAGACCTCATCCTTCATAAACCCATCAGCTGACAAGTCAACTCCCAAATACCTGAAAACATTCACTTCTTTCATACTCCCTCTCTCCAATGTGATATCCAATTTCTCTTTTCTAATTCATTTGATACTCTCATCACCTTACTCTTATTTATGTTCACTTTCAACTATCTACCTTTACACACCCTCCCAAACTCGTCCACTAACCTCTGCAACTTTTCTTTAGAGTCTCCCATAAGCAGAGTATCATCAGCAATAAGTAACTGTGTCAACTATCTTTTTGTATTTGATTCCCCATAATTAATACCACCCTTCTCACATGTTAAACAATGTTGGTGACATTACACATCCTTGTCTAAGACCTACTTTTACCGGGAAGTAGTCTCCCTCTCTCCTACACACCCTAACCTGAGCCTCACTATCCTCATAAAAACTCTTTACAGCATTTAGTGACTTACCATCTATTCCATACACTTGCAACATCTGCTACATTGCTCCCTTATCCACTCTATCATACGCTTTTTCTAAATCCATAAATGCAATGTAAACTTATTTCCCTGTGAAGGCTTACTCAGCCTTGTAACAACTTCAGTATTACCAAGGCTGGCTCCTCCTCAGGAAAATTAATGAATAGAAAAAGAATAATAACAGTCAAATATAAACACTTTATTATTTATAAATGAAAATATAAAACAATTAAATATGAATTTTTATCCTACTTGAAAGAGAAATAAAAAATGAAATATAAAAATAATATCTGAATTCAACGCTAATATGTACAGTTAGACTGGGGTGTCTGATGTTGTTGACACCGCGTGTTGTAGAAATTGTAGCCGTTGCTGATGATGGGGGGGTCACAGGTGTGGAGTGACAACCCAACGACTAGTTCTTCACAGTCTCTAGCCTTGAATAATCCGTCAAGATGATAGGAACGCAGGTCTTTCACCACTGCAAAGATGAGAGGTAGTTGCCTGGGGTTGACTACACTAAGGTATGCAGATAAAATGGTGACGTCCCAGAACTTGGGCAAAGTTCGTCTCCTTCAACACTGTTTCTTTGGTTGCCAGATGACCTGAGCTGACATTCCAAGCTAGAAAGAGACAAAGGTTACCCACTGCCTAAGAAATCGCTCTCCATGATAAGTAAAGTATTTAAAAAACATGATGATTATCTAAAAGCACATGGAAATAAAGGCAGAATGAACTACGTCTTAAAATTGGTTAAAAGTGAAGCTTTTAACCAATATATCCACTAGAATAGGAGCAGAGGCTTTTACTTGCAGTTGTGTTGGGAGCTATGAGTCACGTGATTACCATTTGGTCGGAGCCCCACACATCACCTTTCCGGGTGGAGAAAAGGGGGAGGGGATAGCCGGAGCTAGATACTGACCCTACCTTAACAAGCAGCCGGGCAATCAAACTATCGTCACCATATACTCGTTCGCTACTCCTATCTGTTGAACTTTTCCCTCATAGCCCAATAATTTTTACAATCTCTTTTGTCTCCCTTATCTTTATATAAAGGAATTATACATGCTCTCTGCCAATCCTTAGGTACCTTCCCCTCTTTCATACATTTATTAAACAAAAATACCAACCACTCAAACACTATATCTCCAACTGCTTTTAACATTTCTGTCATGATCCCGTCAGTTCCAGCTGCTTTACCCCCTTTCATTCTATGTAATACCTCACGCACCTCCCCCACACTCACATCCTGCTCTTCTTCACTCCTAAAATATGTTATACCTCCCTGGCCAGTGCATGAAATTAGTGCCTCCCTTTTTTCATCGATATTTAAAAGTTCCTCAAAATATTCCAGCCCTCTGCCCATTACCTCCAGTTCCCCATCTGCTAACTCCTCTATTCTGTTTTTAACTGACAAATCCATTCGTTCCCTAGGCTTTCTTAACTTGTTTATCTCGCTCCAAATTTTTTTCTTATTCTCGGCAAAATTTCTTGACAGTGTCTCTCTCATTCTATCATTTGCTCTCCTTTCGCACTCTCTCACCACTCTCTTCACCTTTCTTTTACTCTCCATATACTCTGCTCTTCTTATAGAAATTCTGCTTTGTAAAAACCTCTCAAAAGCTACCCTTTTCTCTATTATCACACCCTTTACTTCATCATTCCACCAATCACTTCTCTTTCCTCCTGCACCCACCCTTCTATAGCCACAAACTTCAGCCCCACATTCTAATACTCCATTTTTAAAACTATTCCAACCCTCTTCAACCCCCTGCTACTCATACTTGCATCTTTCTGCCAATAGTTGCTTATATCTCACCCTAACTTCCTCCTCCCTTAGTTTATACACTCTCACCTGTCTCTTACTTGCTGTTGCCGTTTTCCTTTTGCCCCATCTACCTCTTACTCTAACTGTAGTTACAAGTAAATAATGATCTGATATATCAGTTGCTCATCTATAGACATGTACATCCTGAAGCCTACCCATCAACCATTTATCCACCAATACATAATCTAACAAACTACTTTCATTATGTGCTATGTCATACCTTGTATACTTATTTATCCTCTTCTTCATAAATATGTATTACTTATTACCAAACCTCTTTCTACACATAGCTCAATTAAAGGCTCCCCATTTTCATTTACCCCTGGCACCCCAAATTTACCTACTACTCCCTCTACAACGTTTTTACCCACTTTAGCATTGAGATTCCCAACCACAAGAACTCTCTCACTTGGTTCAAAACTTCCCACGCACTCACTCAACATTTCCCAAAATCTCTCTCTCTCCTCTGCACTTCTCTCTTCTCTAGGTGCATAAACACTTACTATAACCCACTTTTCACACCCAACTCTTATTTTACTCCACATAATCCTTGAATTTATACATTTATATTGACTCTTTTCCTGCCATAATTTATCCTTCAACATTATTGCTACTCCTTTCATTCTAACTCTACTTGAAACCCCTGACATAATCCCATTTATTCCTCTCCACTGAAACTTTCCCACCCCCTTCAGCTTTGTTTCACTTAAAGCCAGGACATCCAGCTTCTTCTCATTCATAACATCCACAATCATCTCTTTCTTATCATTCGCACAACATCCACGCACATTCAAGCATCCCACTTTGACGACTTCCTTTTTCTTTTTAGTAGGTTATATAGGAAAAGGGATTACTAGCCCATTTACAACATGCATGGTATACGGAGGAAAGATTCTTATTCTGCTTCCCCATGGATATGAAAGGAAAAATAATAAGAACAAAAACTATTAACATTAAATCAAAGAAAACTCAGTTGAGTGTGTATACATAAACGTGTACATGTATGTGTAATGTGACCTACGTGTAAATAGAAGTAGCAAGACGTACCTGAAATCTTGCATGCTTATGAGACAGAGAAAAGACACCAGTAGTACTATCATCATGTAAAACAATTACGTACAGGCTTTCGTTTTACACTCACTTGGCAGTATGGTAGTACCTCCCTGGGTGGTTGCTGTCTACCAGCCTACTACATATATTATATATATATAAATATAACTATATATATATATATATATATATATATATATATATATATATATATATATATATATATATATGTGTGTGTGTGTGTGTGTGTGTGTGTGTATATATATATATATATATAAATATATATATATATATATATATATATATATATATATATATATGTATATATGTATATATGTATATATGTATATATTAACAAGTCGGCAGTCTCCCACCGAGGCAGGGTGACCCAGAAAGGAAAGAAAATCCCCAAAAACAAAATAGTTTCATCATCATTCAACACTTTCGCCTCACTCACACATTATCACTGTTTTTGCAGAGGTGCTCAGAACAACAGTTTAGAAGCATATACATATAAAGATACACAACATATCCCTCCAAACTGCTAATATCCTGAACTCCTCCTTTAAAGTGCAGGCATTGTACTTCCCATTTCCAGGACTAAAGTCCGACTATATAAAAATAACCGGTTTCCCTGAATCCCTTCACTAAATATTACCCTGCTCACACTCCAACAGATCGTCAGGTCCCAAATAACATTCGTCTCCATTCACTCCTATCGAACACGCTCATGCACGCCTGCTGGAAGTCCAAGCCCCTCGCCCACAAAACCTTAAAATTAACAATTCGCAAACAGGCGACAATATTGACAATCTTAGCACAGCAGGATTCGAACCTGCAAACAGCACCAGAGCATATAGTACTTTATCTGGAGTCTGGATAAAGTACTGTGTGCACTCGATACAATTTGTAGGTTCAAATCCTGCTCTGGACTTAGAAAACAAGTGAACAAGTGAAAAACTTATAAACATTAACCTCAAGCCAGAGAAGTCTCGACCCTGCAAATCGTTAGATAAAGTACACAGTGCAACCACATCCAGCCAGAGCTGGCCGAGCGTCAGTTACTATTATTATAATTATTATTATTATTGTCATTATTATTATTATTATTATTATTATTATTATTAGTAGTAGTAGTAGTAGTAGTAGTAGTAGTAGTAGCAGTAGCAGTAGTAGTAGTGGCAATAGTAGTAGTAGCTAGTAGTAATAAGAGTTGCGACCCACCTACAATGTGTTTGGTTTTCATTACAGGTCGCGGGTACAGTGAAGATGGCGGGTGTGGTGGTCGTGGGTCACCCTCGGCTGGGTGTGGACACAGTGATGGTGCCACCAGCGTCCATCACAACCATCATCTCGCCCGGCGACGCTCCTGTCAGAGTCAGAGTCTCGACTTGGAGCACTACCGCTCTCCCACACCTCTCCTGCAGGATGCTGCACCCAGGGGACGCAGTCTCGACAGCACCTCCGTCAGCAGTCTCCGTCGCTCCCCTACTGCTGGGCCGTCGTGGGCGGGCGGGGACCCGGTTTGCACCACACCTGAGCTACGGGTATCACCAACGCCCCCAGAGACGACAACTCATCATTCTTCCCATTCTTCCCACTCCCACGCTGTCGTTCTTCAGCGACAAGACACCATTGACGACGCCCTCCTGCCTGTCCCATACGCAACACTCATGGAAGAGGAACTCGAGAATGAGATCTAAAGGTCTCTGAAGTCTTCTTGTGATATTCCAGATGAGTGTCGGCAGTGTGTGAGGGTCGTCAATATATTTATCCTTAGGACCGTTTTCAATAAAGCTTTTGGGTAGAGAAATACAGTAACATAGGAAAGCAAAGCTTTATCAAACAAAGTTTCGCTTGGAAAAACAACTCAACTTTCAATGAAACGCTGTCTAATGAAGTTTTGCCCTATTATTAATGTTATAAACGCCTTTGTATTAGCAAAATTGCCGGTATTTTGCCTTCCAACAAAGCCTATAGGATGTTGGGGTTTTGTATGCCATAACTGGTGGCGTTTGAAGAACTCGACAAATTGTGAAAATCTGAAATCGTCTTGAAGGACCAAAAAAGATGAATGATTGTTCGTAGTTTCTTATGTGCTTCAGAATATCTTGGAAGAAATGGGTAACTACATATAGTTTATAATTTTACAAAGTTGGCAGGTAAGCATTATTCCTTCTGGTTTTAGATGATCCTTGGGAGAATTGGAGAAGTATCAGGCTCCCTAGTGGAGATTTCTGAGTGTCAGATGCTCCAAGATAAGACTTTAGAGAAGGTTTGGAGTAATAAAGACCATTTCACTTGGATCTCGGTTGGCTTAGCATATGGATACATTTCGGCCTAATTTTTGTTTACTTTACTAGTGATGATTCAGTGTGGGTGTAAATGGTTTTAGATCTAATCATGTGAGTCCAAAACTCACCTGAAATAGTCCAAGATCCTATCATATGAGCTCAAGCTGGTCGAGTGGTTCATTTAGTGAACCCCCATAGTGCCACAGATACTGTTCGATGGTTCAGTTAGTAGGTTCTGAGTGCCTCACAGACACAGGTAGAGTGGTCCACTTAGCGGGTCATGTGTACCTCATGTACACAGGTGGAGTGGTCCACTTAGCTGTCAATGTGTACCTCACAGACACAGGTGGAGCGGTCCACTTAGCTGTCAATGTGTACCTCACAGACACAGGTGAAGTGGTCCACTTAACTGTCCATGTGTACCTCACAGACACAGGTGGAGTGGTCCACTTAGCTCTCCATGTGTACCTCACAG
Source organism: Cherax quadricarinatus (assembly GCF_038502225.1). Lineage (NCBI taxonomy): Eukaryota > Metazoa > Arthropoda > Malacostraca > Decapoda > Parastacidae > Cherax > Cherax quadricarinatus. The sequence goes on from NC_091293.1 coordinate 55,458,655, forward strand.
ACACAGGTGGAGTGGTCCACTTAGCTCTCCATGTGTACCTCACAGACACAGGTGGAGTGGTCCACTTAGCTCTCCATGTGTACCTCACAGACACAGGTGGAGTGGTCCACTTAGCTCTCCATGTGTACCTCACAGACACAGGTGGAGTGGTCCACTTAGCTCTCCATGTGTACCTCACAGACACAGGTGAAGTGGTCCACTTAGCTCTCCATGTGTACCTCACAGACGCAAAATAACAACTGAAGTTCAAACATTAATCACAAAAAACACACAAACGCACAATTCAAAGTTGCTTAAGATTTTTTAATGTGGAAAATTTTGGTGTTGTCAGACGTTGCGATTCAAATAATTCTTCTAGTCTTCCCTTCCATCTTTTTGTTCTGTGTTCGGCTCCTCTTCTCTTCTCTTTCTCATTCCCTCATCGTGTTATCTACCACAATTGCCTCTACTTTTTTCACCTTTTGTCTTCCTTTTCCCTACATTGCTCTCTCCTCCCCATTCTTCAAGTCTTGCCTATCTTCTCCGCTCCCTCTTAAAACATAAGACAATAGACATCTTTTCCTCTCTAGTTTTCCCTGTTATTTGTCCTCTTCAGTATTCCTCTTTTCCTTTCCGCCTCTTCAGTCTTTACTCCATTTCTTCTCATACCTTCCTCTCCTTCCTTCGCCTATCAACCTACCCTTCCCATCCTCTCAAGTTATAGTTCTCCTTTCCCTTATCTATTGTACTCCTTCCTTAGCTCAGAGTCGTGTGAATCACAGTGTTTTTTAGCAAGATTTATAAGAACACAATTTATATAAACAAAAGTTTAATATAGGTGTTGAAAAAATGTATTATTGTCTAAGAAATTCCGTGTAGTGTTGCAAATTATATGTAGTATTTACATTGGCAATGGCGACAACAAACTCCTGACTGAGCATACTAACGTTGTCGCTAACCCCTGACCGAGCATAGCAATTTAAGCAACACACACTGAACAAGCATAATAAAGTTGGCCATTGACCAGATACCGAGCATAATAACAAGTAAATGTTATTTTCACCAAGAGTTGCGTGCCTCCATGTGTGCGTGCAGAGAGTTTACCTTGTTCCATATCTTAGGGCATAAAAGTAGCCCATACTGGTGATATGCAGCGCTAATGAGCGTTGTGTGGTCGATAGGCTTCAAACCTAATAAACTAAACTAACCAGAGTCGGTCAGATTACTCCATGGATACGTATGCTTAACCACTGGCCAATAGCACAAGTGGAGCAGCACTCCCTTTATCAGTGCTGGTAAGCCAGTGGTTGGTTAACTACGGCAGTATAACACTGGTAAGCCAGTGGTAGGTTAACTACGGCAGTATAACACTGGTAAGCCAGTGGTAGGTTAACTACGGCAGTATAACACTGGTAAGCCAGTGGTAGGTTAACTACGGCAGTATAACACTGGTAAGCCAGTGGTTGGTTAACCACGGCAGTATAACACTGGTAAGCCAGTGGTTGGTTAACCACGGCAGTATAACATTGGTAAGCCAGTGACGGCTGTTTAACCACTGCAGTATAATACTGGTATGCCAGTGGTTGTTTAACCACGGTAGTGTAACACCGGCAAACCAGCGGGTTGCTGGACCAGTGAGAGCCAGCACCAGTAGGACAATAATTTCTTCATCAGTGAACGAATCATCTAAATCAGACTTGACTCAAAAGCCACTTTCCTGTTTCCTGACAGACAAAACCCCGCCTAGTCGAACTATACTTAAAAAAAAAATCCAAATCTGTGTATTGATAATTTTTTGTGGGAGTTCCCATGGTATACAAATTATCACGGTATACAAATTACCATGGAATACAAATTACAATGGTATACAAATTATCATGGTATACAAGTTTTTAATTTTGCAGCAGAATTTACTTGGCTTCATCACTTATCTTTGTTATGATTAAGGTTATATATAATTTAATTTCACACAACCCAGTCTATATTAGGCCATCCATTATTTTCTTAATACTATTTAACTTCCAGTCATTATATTAATTTCGTGATTTTTAGCTTAATTTTCGAAAAGATAATGCAACAGTGAGTTTACACTTTGCTTATCTGATAAAATTAATTTATAAGCAAAGAACGCAGTCTGATTATATAGGCCTACATATACAGCGAGAGGTTTAGGTCTATGTGCTGGAAAGTATATATACACAAAGATGAGAAAAATTTTCAGTGTATATACACCAATACTCTTTAAAATGCTGAAAGACACTTGAGCCAAAGAATGGGAACTGTCCACGCTTTTCTTGGAAAGTTTCTGGTTTCCTGCTATCTCACAAGACGCTGCATAGCCCTTGCAGGTTTAGAATACCGGTTAATTGCAGCCTTAAAGATATTATTGCAGTTGATAGGCATTACAGCCTAAGAAGGTATCTTTGTGTGGATGAGAGGATACAGGTTCATTCACCAAGGGACATATATTATCAGAAACATTTCGGTCCTTTGACGTTGATCACTCCAAGGTGATCAATGTGATCTATATTGATGTCCTAAGTGTATGTACTGAGGCCTTTCATTCATATTATCGGTATCGTTATAACCTCTAACTTCATCTATCTTTGTATATCCACTGAAAGATAACACTGGTCTGCATTTGGAATGTTTTTAATTTTTATTTTTATTCATGGTTGGGATCTTACATATTCTTTGGCTGCTGATTGTAAATATCTAAACCATTTTGCTCTATCGCGTAAGGACTTTGAATAAAATACAAATTAATGAAAATAAAAATTGCTAATTTATTAAAATCAGGCAATTAATCATGGAAAAACACATTCTGTTAGTTTTAAGAACATATGAATTCCAAATCAACATGAATCAAATCAAATTATTTTATTAAAAAAAATGTGCTCCTAATGGTTAGCCTACATACTGAATCAAAGGAAGGAGGACCACTTTGATTTTCGCTTGTGCTGTGCATCGAGACCATTACGTTTCAATGACCAGCAGTAATCCGCCATCATGCTGACATGCCATTTGCCCTGGTATCGAGTTTCCATGGTGCAAATATCCTGATGGAACCGCTCTCCTTGTTCCTCACTGTAGTCAATTTTGGGGAAAATATTCAAGATGTGAATGCAAAAAGTACATCTCACACTCATTCTAGACCCAAGTTGTTGGAAACTTGAAATCAGGTCTTGGACCATTTTTTCACATTCGGGGGAGCGCTGTTTCCCAGGAAGTTGTGGACAATCTGCTTGAATGACAACCAGACATTCACCTCGACACCTGCTGATGCTCCAACAAAATGATTGTCCTTCATCAATTCCCGAATCTGAGGGCCTTTAGGTTGCCTTCACTTATACGAGGAAACTTTGACTCCAGGTACTTGAAAGCAGATCCATTCTTGTTCAAGGTCTTCACAAAATTTTTCATAAGCCCTAATTTGATGTGGAGTTGTGGCAGCAGAATTTTCATGGGGTCAATTAGTGGGACAGTTTTCACGTTGTGATTTCCGGGTAAGAAGCTGGTTCTTGGTGGCTAGTCTTTTTGCTCGCAGAGCTGGCTGTCTGCCCTACTATCCCAAAAATACAGAAAACAGGGATAAACCATACCACGGGTGGGGTTTGAACCCGCGGTCAGTGAGTCTCAAAACTCCAGACAGTCGCGTTTGAGACTGTCTGACCGCTGGTTCAAACCCCACCCGTGGTATGGTGTGTTTGCAATCGTGTCATTGCGATTTCGTGAGTCAAAACAAGGATACTTGATGTATCCGCTTTGAAGACCTAGTAGGAGAGTAATAACTTTTAAACCACCACAAATGAGAAAATTGTGATTCTGGTACTTGATTGCAGATATTAGTGTCTTCATATTTGCATAAGTTTCTGACATTTGGACACTATGACCAATTGGCACAGATGCAGCTGTGTTGCCATTGTAGAGAAGTACAGTCTTTAAACTTCTTTTAGAAAAATCAATAAAGAGTCTCCATTCATCTGCTTTGTATGACATTCCCATGTGTTCAATAAGGCCAGAAATATTTGAACAGAAAACTAAAGATTCATCTTTGTCAGAGACCTGAGTGAATTCCACTTCACGATGACGGTACCAAGCGAATGTTGTTCCAGGAGCTAGAAACCTGTGTTCCTTCAGTCTAGAGCCAAGTAATTGTGCACTTTCTTTTGGAAGGTTAAGGTCTCTCACCAAGTCATTGAGCTCAGCTTGATTGAAGGGTTTGGGATCGTCATTTGTTGGTGGTTCATAGTCTTCTTCTATCTCCTTAGAATCACTGGTATCAGACTCTGATCAAATTTGTCATGTCTCAGGTGGTACAGGTACAGGAATATCTTCAGAGTGTAGAACAGGACTTATTGCTAAAGGAATATTTAGGTATATTATGCGATGTTTAGTCTTCTTGTTGAATCCAGCTACTTTAGTCATACAAAAGTAGCAGTCATCATGGTGGTACATCTGTTCCCTCCGTACCGTTGGTACTCCAAAGGGCATACATGTAAGTTTTCCAACTGACCACATTTGGAGCTTACTGATGCAACTCTTGCAAGCTTTGTGTGGTACAAATGGTTTGTCCTGGTCTCCAAGTTTGCAATCAAAATAAGCAAAGTAGCAGCGCTTCAATAAAGGAGTAATGTTGCCCAGGGAATCTGAAGGGGAGAATTGCCCGCAGACATAGCAAAATATGTCTGATGAATTTATACAGCCTCTAGACATATTAACAATCTGAAAATAAAGACAAATATATTAGATTTAACATTTAAGTCAATATACGAGAAAAGTAATGTTTCCGTATAACCTGACAACCAAATGTAACAGAGATGCATAAAAAACACAATGAATCAATATTTTTCAAATATATACCGAAAACGATACCATAGAGTCAATAAAAAAATCATGCAGACCAGTGTTATATTCACTCTTTTTACCCAGAGTAAATTATCCTTTGCACTTGTGTACCAATATAACAGCGGCATTAATGCCCCAGCAAGTCCGTCTGTAGCCAGTCTCTCACAGCCTACTGTTAACAAAATATGACTCCCTCTAATAAATGTCTTATATTAAACTCAAAAAATTGCGACAGCCTGATTCATTCGTCAGAAAAAAATGGATTAATACTCATTCTTGAGACAGATACAGACTAGTGAGTTATGTTTAAGAGGGAAACAATTTATGTTTAAAATGAAAAGCAGAGTTTTGCAGAATAATTGTGAAAGTATATATATAATTTCTAATTCACTGTTAATTAAAAAGAATTACAATCAAATTCATGAAAGACTGATGATTCATAACACTGTAAATATATATGTTAAATAAAATTATGTATATTAAATTACTGTGAAATCAGTGTTGGGAGAACCACATTGCATGTACTGTTTACTCGTCTGTGCTGGGTAAGAAATGGAAGAAA
>NC_091293.1:55471543-55496118 GCF_038502225.1 Cherax quadricarinatus
GTATGTCCTACGAGGAGAGGTTAAGGGAAATCAACCTGACGACACTGGAGGACAGGAGAGATAGGGGGGACATGATAACGACATACAAAATACTGAGAGGAATTGACAAGGTGGACAAAGACAGGATGTTCCAGAGATTGGACACAGTAACAAGGGGACACAGTTGGAAGCTGAAGACACAGATGAATCACAGGGATGTTAGGAAGTATTTCTTCAGCCACAGAGTAGTCAGTAAGTGGAATAGTTTGGGAAGCGATGTAGTGGAGGCAGGATCCATACATAGCTTTAAGCAGAGGTATGATAAAGCTCACGGCTCAGGGAGAGTGACCTAGTAGCGACCAGTGAAGAGGCGGGGCCAGGAGCTCGGACTCGACCCCCGCAACCTCAACTAGGTGAGTACAACTAGGTGAGTACAACTAGGTGAGTACAACTAGGTGAGTACATGTGAGGGGGGCTCTTGGTCACAGCAATTGCACTTATCCTCCCTTTTCATTGTCTCCCATTCCTCAAGCGTTGTATGACTCCAATGGGTTTAGCACTCTGCTCATGGACACACCTACTGAATGTGTCCAGCCTACACATCACCTATCATCCATCTTACTATATAAATACCTATATTTTTCCTAACTATATTTCTAGACTGATAAAGAATCTGGTGAGCTAAACGTATCTTTATATAAAGTTTCATAATACTGCACACGTGTCTATATTTTCAACAGATAGGTCTCATAAAATTGTAAGAATTACGAGCTTAGTTGGTAAAGGTTCCTTCACTTGTCTATCAGTGACGCTACTCAACTTGTAATTCCCTTTCATACGGGGATCGAAGAAATCATCAAATAAATCACTTGCTTGACTTTTTCCTATCCCAACAAAATTGACAACTGTTTCTTCAACAAACTACAAGATACATGTCTGTCTTCCTGGAAACATCAGTTGTTTACTATGCAGCAGCTGAAAGTCAATTTATAAGGGTGAGAATGGGCATAATTTTCTAAGTAACAGAAACACAAACAACTAGTTAGGTACACACAAGAATATAAAGCAGATTATCAATATTTCAGTTCTTGAAATCTGATCATAATTTGGGAATGTGCGGATATTTCCCCCAAAATGGAGAAGCTTACAAAGCAAAAAAGTAGAAGCAGCATTATTTGACCAACAATCTACTATTAACATCCCTAAAGAAAAGATATATTCCAATGTAACAACCAAGTTTGTATTAAGAAAATACAGCCCAACACCGACTTTAAGGGAACCCTGAACATCTGGACTTGATCAATGTAAGAAAAGAGGACCTTGGCTTTTGTGTAATATTTTATTGAGGAAGTTCTTCTCCATATTGAGATATCATACAACTCAAGCCCAAGCTGCGCCCCTCCTACAGTGATCACCAAGTCCAGATATTTACCTGACCTCCCGACCAGACACTGCTATATAAATATCTTTTTCTGCCTCTTCGTTTTCTGGTAACCGCACCTCAGGCTGAGGTTGGATTCACCACCAACTTTACTCTGGTGTTTGTCTCCTAGTGGACTCATTACTTTTATGGAAAAGTGTACGTGAAACTTTTATGCTCCACCAAATATTTATATAAATAAATAAATACATAAATAAATAAAACAGATGCATGACGGTTACTGCGCGATCTAAGAAAGATATTTCCATATCTCATAACCCCAGTCCCCAGATCTTCAATGCACTTGATAGGAATAGTGTACAGTACGGCATAGTGTTCCAATGCAGTTAAATATTAGCAGTGCAGATCTGAAGTGAATCAGAAGAGACATTCACAAGTTATCACGCAGAAAACACTTTCACAGTTCCTTAAATAGATGCAGATTAGGCTATACAAAACCCAAAACTACTTTAACGTTCCACCAGGAAACACCAGTTTTGGAACTTCACTGGAGAGGCATATTCTTTTAATGTCAGAGAGGCCAGTGTCCTAGAATACACCAGTTTATTACGTATGAAGCCGCTCCGAAGATGTATTCAAGCTAATCGGACGATGAACCCAGAAATTAACACACAAAAATAATATTTAATTTTTTGAATTTATTCCGTATACTTGGCAAACTGGGACCAAGGAAACCAAAATTAATTCATATTCTTCTCTAAGTAAGATTAATGAGCTTTAAAGAAAAAATATGTAAAAGAAAATAAGTAAGAAATTGAGTAAGATTGTAACTGAGTAAGTAAGCAAGTTTGTAGATGGATGGTTCAGAGAACCGACATGTTGATAAATTAGACACATGTGCAACTCTTGGGTATCTTTATTGAGGAAACGTTTCGCCACACAGTGGCTTTATCAGTCCATACGTAGGAGAAACTTGAAGAACAGGAGGAGAATGAGGTAATCAGTCCCTCAACCTTGAGTCGATGTGGTCAGTCCATCAATCTTGAGTAGAATTCTACTCAAGATTGATGGACTGAACACATCGACTCAAGGTTGATGGACTAATTACCTCATTCTCCTCCTGTTCTTCAAGTTTCTCCTACGTATGGACTGATAAAGCCACTGTGTGGCGAAACGTTTCCTCAATAAAGATACCCAAGAGTTGCAGGGGTGGTAGCACTTGCAGACTCGATTGAGAAGGCCATTGGTGAAATGCCTATGATTTTAAACTGATGGAAGATAGAGGTATGGGTGTGTGTGGGAAACAAGCAGGTTGCAACACTAGGGTTGGAAACAGTAAATGTATAAAAGGCATTCAGCATGAAGTTATAAATAAAGACAATAGAACAGGTCAGCAAACAAAGGGGGACAGCAGAGGGCAGCAAGGGACTAGCTCCCTTAAGGTTTACTATACTAATAGCAGGAGTGTTAGAAATAAGATAGATGAGCTAAGATTAATTGCAAGTGCAGGAAACATAGATATTATTGCTATAACAGAGACCTGGCTCAATCTGAAAGATAGAGAGATGCCCTCTGAATGTCACATACAAGGCTATAAATTATTCCACACTGACAGGGTCAACAGGAAAGGTGGTGGAGTAGCGATGTATGTCAGAGACAATTTAAATTGTTGTGTTAGACAAGATATTAAATTAGAAGCGTCAGCCACTGAATCTGTTTGGTTACAGCTTCTCGAGGGCCGAGAAAAACTAATTTTGGGTGTGATTTACAGGGCCCCAAATCTTGATAGGGAGTGCAGTAAACTTCTATGGGACGAAATTCGTAAGGCATCTACATACGAAAATGTTGTGCTAATGGGAGATTTCAACTATAGACAGATTGACTGGAGCAATTTGACAGGAAATTTAGAGTCGGGTGACTTTCTTGATACGATCCAGGATTGTTTTTTAAAACAGTTTGTGACAGAGCCAACTAGGGGAAATAACCTCCTTGACTTGGTTCTTGCCAGTAGGGAAACACTAATTAATAATCTTGAGGTTAATGATGAGCTTGGGGAGAGTGATCACAAATCACTCAGTTTTAACATATCATGGAATTCCCCTAATAATGGCAATCAAGTCTCCGTCCCTGACTTTCGCTTGGCTGATTTCATAGGACTGAAAAATTACTTAGGTGGGCTGAACTGGAATGACCTGACTAGGGGTCAGGTAGGTGGTGATGGTTGCCGATATGATGCTTTCCAGGGCATAGTTCTAGCTGCTCAGTCAAATTATGTTCCAAATAGGGAAATCAGATCAAACAAAAATGATCCTAAATGGATGAACAATAGATTAAAATATCTGATTGGTCAAAAGAGAGGCATATATAGGCAAATCAAAAGAGGAGAGGGGCAATTAAGAAATCGATATATTCAGTTAAAGAGAGAAATAAAAAAGGGAATTAGAAAAGCAAAAAGAGATTATGAGGTTAAAGTTGCAAGAGAATCGAAGACTAACCCAAAAGGATTCTTTCAGGTATACAGAAGTAAGATCAGGGACAAGATAGGCCCACTCAAAAGTTCCTCGGGTCAGCTCACTGACAGTGATAAGGAAATGTGTAGAATTTTTAACACATACTTCCTCTCAGTTTTTACACAGGAGGATACCAGCGATATTCCAGTAATGATAAATTATGTAGAACAGGACGATAATAAACTGTGCACTATTAGGGTCACAAGTGACATGGTCCTTAGGCAAATAGATAAATTAAAACCCAACAAATCCCCAGGCCCTGATGAACTGTATGCAAGGGTTCTAAAGGAATGTAAAGAGGAGCTTAGCACACCTTTGGCTAATCTTTTCAACATATCACTACAAACTGGCATGGTGCCAGATAAGTGGAAAATGGCAAATGTGATACCTATTTTCAAAACAGGTGACAGGTCCTTAGCTTCGAACTATAGACCAATAAGCCTAACCTCCATAGTGGGAAAATTTATGGAATCAATAATTGCCGAGGCAGTTCGTAGCCACCTTGAAAAGCATAAATTAATCAACGAATCTCAGCATGGTTTTACAAAGGGGCGTTCCTGCCTTACGAATTTATTAACTTTTTTCACTAAGGTATTTGAGGAGGTAGATCATGGTAATGAATATGATATTGTGTATATGGACTTCAGTAAGGCTTTTGACAGGGTCCCACATCAGAGACTATTGAGGAAAATTAAAGCACATGGAATAGGAGGAGAAATTTTTTCCTGGATAGAGGCATGGTTGACAAATAGGCAGCAGAGAGTTTGCATAAATGGGGAGAAATCAGAGTGGGGAAGCGTCACGAGCGGTGTTCCACAGGGGTCAGTGTTGGGCCCCCTGCTGTTCACAATCTACATAAACGACATAGATGAGGGCATAAAGAGCGACATCGGCAAGTTTGCCGATGACACCAAAATAGGCCGTCGAATTCATTCTGACGAGGACATTCGAGCACTCCAGGAAGATTTGAATAGACTGATGCAGTGGTCGGAGAAGTGGCAGATGCAGTTTAATATAGACAAATGCAAAGTTCTAAATGTTGGACAGGACAATAACCATGCCACATATAAACTAAATAATGTAGATCTTAATATTACGGATTGCGAAAAAGATTTAGGAGTTCTGGTTAGCAGTAATCTGAAACCAAGACAACAGTGCATAAGTGTTCGCAATAAAGCTAATAGAATCCTTGGCTTCATATCAAGAAGCATAAATAATAGGAGTCCTCAGGTTGTTCTTCAACTCTATACATCCTTGGTTAGGCCTCATTTAGATTATGCTGCACAGTTTTGGTCACCGTATTACAGAATGGATATAAATTCTCTGGAAAATGTACAAAGGAGGATGACAAAGATGATCCCATGTATCAGAAACCTTCCCTATGAGGATAGACTAAGGGCCCTGAAACTGCACTCTCTAGAAAGACGTAGAATTAGGGGGGATATGATTGAGGTTTATAAGTGGAAGACAGGAATAAATAAAGGGGATGTAAATAGTGTGCTGAAAATATCTAGCCTAGACAGGACTCGCAGCAATGGTTTTAAGTTGGAAAAATTCAGATTCAGGAGGGATATAGGAAAGTACTGGTTTGGTAATAGAGTTGTGGATGAGTGGAACAAACTCCCAAGTACCGTTATAGAGGCCAGAACGTTGTGTAGCTTTAAAAATAGGTTGGATAAATACATGAGTAGATGTGGGTGGGTGTGAGTTAGACCTGATAGCTTGTGCTAACAGGTCGGTTGCCGTGTTCCTCCCTTAAGTCAATGTGACCTGACCTGACTAGGTTGGGTGCATTGGCTTAAGCCGGTAGGGACTTGGACCTGCCTCGCATGGGCCAGTAGGCCTTCTGCAGTGTTCCTTCGTTCTTATGTTCTTATGTTCTTAAGTAAGCAAGTAAGTAAAGTAAGTTAGTAAGTATATAACATTTATTATTATTTTTACAATGGTTTTAAGGTACACAGATGTTGTGGGCATCCACATATCTGACATAGACAGAGATGTAAGCCACAGCTCCGTGTCTTCCTTTGCGGATGACACCCGAATTGCCACGGCAGTGACCTCCATCGAAGGCACCGCGAGACTCCAAGTGGACATCAACCAAATATTCAAATGGGCCACTCAAAACAGTATGAAGTTAAATGAAGAGAAATTGAAACACTTCACAAGTTCCTAAGTATTAATAACAAACAGCTCTGGCTGTAGACGGTCCTGGGTTCGAGTCTCTCACCAGAGACTCGTGCTTTGGTAAACACTTAATACAAACCGTCACTACATCGTATATAATTTTCAGATTGAAGAGACCAAATCCTGGAAGTTTCTGATGTGAGGGGGAAATTTTCAAGGGTTCGAACCCTTCACAACAAGAGTGGTTTGGCATTAATACTTGAAACATTTCATGTGTTTCAACATAATTCTCAAGATAAAGTAATCATGTATGTGTGCCTATGTTCACGAAAATCTAAAGTCATAGTGCATCTAGGTTTAAGTAACTGATGAGTGTGTAAATACTCTCGTCACTCAGACGATCCTAGGTTCGAATCCTTCTAAGGATTTTTTTTTTTTGATAGGATAGAAAGGGGTTTAGTTATAGGTAATACATATTTTAAGAAAAAGAGGATAAATAAGTATACAAGATATGATGTAGGGCGAAATGACAATAGTTTGTTGGATTATGTATTGGTAGATAAAAGACTGTTGAGTAGACTTCAGGATGTACATGTCTATAGAGGGGCCACTGATATATCAGATCACTTTCTAGTTGTAGCTACACTGAGAGTAAAAGGCAGATGGGATACAAGGAGAATAGAAGCATCAGGGAAGAGAGAGGTGAAGGTTTATAAACTAAAAGAGGAGGCAGTTAGGGTAAGATATAAACAGCTATTGGAGGATAGATGGGCTAATGAGAGCATAGGCAATGGGGTCGAAGAGGTATGGGATAGGATTAAAAATGTAGTGTTAGAGTGTTCAGCAGAAGTTTGTGGTTACAGGAAAGTGGGTGCAGGAGGGAAGAGGAGCGATTGGTGGAATGATGATGTAAAGAGAGTAGTAAGGGAGAAAAAGTTAGCATATGAGAAGTTTTTACAAAGTAGAAGTGATGCAAGGAGGGAAGAGTATATGGAGAAAAAGAGAAAGGTTAAGAGAGTGGTGAAGCAATGTAAAAAGAGAGCAAATGAGAGAGTGGGTGAGATGTTATCAACAAATTTTGTTGAAAATAAGAAAAAGTTTTGGAGTGAGATTAACAAGTTAAGAAAGCCTAGAGAACAAATGGATTTGTCAGTTAAAAATAGGAGAGGAGAGTTATTAAATGGAGAGTTAGAGGTATTGGGAAGATGGAGGGAATATTTTGAGGAATTGTTAAATGTTGATGAAAATAGGGAAGCTGTGATTTCGTGTATAGGGCAAGGAGGAATAACATCTTGTAGGAGTGAGGAAGAGCCAGTTGTGAGTGTGGGGGAAGTTCGTGAGGCAGTAGGTAAAATGAAAGGGGGTAAGGCAGCCGGGATTGATGGGATAAAGATAGAAATGTTAAAAGCAGGTGGGGATATAGTTTTGGAGTGGTTGGTGCAATTATTTAATAAATGTATGGAAGAGGGTAAGGTACCTAGGGATTGGCAGAGAGCATGCATAGTTCCTTTGTATAAAGGCAAAGGGGATAAAAGAGAGTGCAAAAATTATAGGGGGATAAGTCTGTTGAGTATACCTGGTAAAGTGTATGGTAGAGTTATAATTGAAAGAATTAAGAGTAAGACGGAGAATAGGATAGCAGATGAACAAGGAGGCTTTAGGAAAGGTAGGGGGTGTGTGGACCAGGTGTTTACAGTGAAACATATAAGTGAACAGTATTTAGATAAGGCTAAAGAGGTCTTTGTGGCATTTATGGATTTGGAAAAGGCGTATGACAGGGTGGATAGGGGGGCAATGTGGCAGATGTTGCAAGTGTATGGTGTAGGAGGTAGGTTACTGAAAGCAGTGAAGAGTTTTTACGAGGATAGTGAGGCTCAAGTTAGAGTATGTAGGAAAGAGGGAAATTTTTTCCCAGTAAAAGTAGGCCTTAGACAAGGATGTGTGATGTCACCGTGGTTGTTTAATATATTTATAGATGGGGTTGTAAGAGAAGTAAATGCGAGGGTCTTGGCAAGAGGCGTGGAGTTAAAAGATAAAGAATCACACACAAAGTGGGAGTTGTCACAGCTGCTCTTTGCTGATGACACTGTGCTCTTGGGAGATTCTGAAGAGAAGTTACAGAGATTGGTGGATGAATTTGGTAGGGTGTGCAAAAGAAGAAAATTAAAGGTGAATACAGGAAAGAGTAAGGTTATGAGGATAACAAAAAGATTAGGTGATGAAAGATTGAATATCAGATTGGAGGGAGAGAGTATGGAGGAGGTGAACGTATTCAGATATTTGGGAGTGGACGTGTCAGCGGATGGGTCTATGAAAGATGAGGTGAATCATAGAATTGATGAGGGAAAAAGAGTGAGTGGTGCACTTAGGAGTCTGTGGAGACAAAGAACTTTGTCCTTGGAGGCAAAGAGGGGAATGTATGAGAGTATAGTTTTACCAACGCTCTTATATGGGTGTGAAGCGTGGGTGATGAATGTTGCAGCGAGGAGAAGGCTGGAGGCAATGGAGATGTCATGTCTGAGGGCAATGTGTGGTGTGAATATAATGCAGAGAATTCGTAGTTTGGAAGTTAGGAGGAGGTGCGGGATTACCAAAACTGTTGTCCAGAGGGCTGAGGAAGGGTTGTTGAGGTGGTTCGGACATGTAGAGAGAATGGAGCGAAACAGAATGACTTCAAGAGTGTATCAGTCTGTAGTGGAAGGAAGGCGGGGTAGGGGTCGGCCTAGGAAAGGTTGGAGGGAGGGGGTAAAGGAGGTTTTGTGTGCGAGGGGCTTGGACTTCCAGCAGGCATGCATGAGCGTGTTTGATAGGAGTGAATGGAGACAAATGGTTTTTAATACTTGACGTGCTGTTGGAGTGTGAGCAAAGTAACATTTATGAAGAGATTCAGGGAAACCGGCAGGCCGGACTTGAGTCCTGGAGATGGGAAGTACAGTGCCTGCACTCTGAAGGAGGGGTGTTAATGTTGCAGTTTAAAAACTGTAGTGTAAAGCACCCTTCTGGCAAGACAGTGATGGAGTGAATGATGGTGAAAGTTTTTCTTTGTCGGGCCACCCTGCCTTGGTGGGAATCGGCCAGTGTGATAATAAAAAAAAAAAAAAATAATGCTTAACAATCCACTGATGAACAAAAATATTTAAAATTATTATGTCTATGATCAGAAGAGGTTTGATCCCGTATACCTTGGAAGACAATGACCAGTACTGTACCTACAATGCCAAACTACAAAACTGGTCGTTTAGCGAATTAGGAACATGCCTCTTTCCCAGAGCGTGTGGCACGAGACAGGTGGAACGAGTTATTTCATCTATCTTTTCTCATACAGTGATCCAAGAGTGATATTTAAAATACTCAACAATGCTCGTCTGCATATTGTTAATCATTCTAAATATACCTCGTAGATCAGTGCAAGTGTGAGGGCAGATGAAACAATTCCTTCCACCTCTCCAGTGCTACTAACTTCGCGAAACAAATAACTAGGATGCTAGGGGTCGAGAGCTGTGTATCTGGTATAGTGGGCAGAGTACTGAGCCCAAGGTGTGCAGGTTCAAGCCTTTACTGACCCGAGATAAAATGTTTACACTCAAATACACACACACACACAGTTGGATGGGGTTAGCCTTGATAGATACAAAGGTAAATAAGCTAGTACTTCTCCCTCTTTTTTAAGTGAGCGGCCCTAGAGTCATTGTCTTTAATATTACGATGGGAAATTTCCTAAAACAATTACGATAGGCATAAAAAACAGAATTTAAAGTCTTTTATAACGAAACGTTTTGAAGCCTAACATTATATTTGTGATAACTGACATACCACTAATGTTATGTTCGCTAGGTCATTACTACATAATCAACGCTTATGGACTAGGCTGTCTGTTTCTTATGCTTTAATATGCTGCCTGTATTCTCTGCCACCTGGCACTAGGCTGGGCAACCATCTCCGTTATTCAGGAAAGAATCCTTTCCCTAAACGAATCTACCTGGACTTGCTACTTATTCCTACTCGTTTCTGCAACATTGCAAGCTCCTGATGTTGTGTTGATCGCAACACGAAAGGCCTTGTACTATCAATCACCTCTACCTGTAGTTATTTTGGATCTTTTATCGCTCATTCACTCGTAGCAGTTATTCTCTCTGAGCTCTATAGGGACAATGTTTCAATGTTTAACCAAAAGTTTATTGATGGAGCCAGGCTCTAGGATATTCTAACAGGCTCTGAAACCAGCCCTGCTCTCCCCAACAACTACAAATATCCACATTGGAATGGCCCATCAGTGGAAAAAATAGCCTTAACAATGTTTCACAGTGTATCAGGGAAGGATAGAGCCCGCCTCCTTCCAGCGAGAGCTCCTCGTACAAAGGATTTCCTATTGGCTGTCCCCTGCTCCTCCCTTATCACACACCTCGACCCACATCATCTGCAATGGTGTTGCCCTTCGTCTTTCCGCCCCTATTTTCGCGACAGCAAATCGGCAGACTGACTGGGTTACCATGGTCTTGTTTGCCATAGATCCAAGGGTAAGATTTTAAGGCATGAAGAGGTTAACAAAATCTTCGAGAGGAACCTTGCAACAGCCCAATATCCAGCAATAAGGAAGCCACCCCTACTATGCAGATCTAATGGCAACCAGAAGCGTCCAGATTGTATCAATCACCCTTCAAGCATGGATAGACGGCAAGCAGGAGGTGTGGAACTACACATGTGCATCCACATAGGCTGATACCTATCTCCAATACACCTGGAAGGAGGAAGGGGCAGCTGCCAGGTTCAGGGAGTCCCAAAAGTCTAGAAAATATGGTAAACTTGCCCATCGTTATGTGTTTGCTCCCACAGGCTCACCAACCCTTGAGAAAGAAAACATCTAATTTCCTTAATGGTTAGTCTTCTATTGCAGCGACTCAGTGCTGCGGTTCAGAGGGGTAATGTCTGATGTATCCTGAGTACACGCCCCAACTCTGAGGAACTGGAGATTTTTACATTGTGATTTTTGACAAACGGTCACTTTACACCCCAACCCACCCACCCACTAGACATCCTTTCCCACTCTCCACCTCTCCTTCACTTTGTCCCCCTCCCTCTAACCATCTCTCTCCCTCTCACAACTCCCCCACTCCCACACACACGAACATACACACATATGCACACATGACACTGGAAAAGAGGTTGGAGGAGAAGAATAAATGGGAGTCTCAAGTCGAAACTGCAGTAGCCAGGACAAGGGTCCTAGAAGATGAGGTAAGCAGGCTGAAGCGAGTTACAGGGGTATTGACCAGAGACGACACAGCATATGAACATGTCGGTTCTCTGAACCATTCATCTACATCCACAGCATATGAAGTTGGGAGGCCCAGTGGGAAGGAAGGAGGTATAACTTACACTAAGCCCACATCAGCCTACCAAGCAGGGCCAAGGAGTGAAAAGGGAGAGCAGCTGGGATCAGGTGGAGAGGGGAATAGGTTAAATGCAGTGGCACGAACATGCCACCAAGAGCTACAGGAAAAAAAAGGGAGAAAATAGCCATATACACATAGGAACCAGGAGTCACAGAGGAAAAGGCAATGGGAGGAGGAGAGAGTGAAGTGAGTGTTTATTCATGGGCTTCAGGAAAGCGAGGGAAGGATACACACTGAGAGGCAGCAGGCAGAAAGAAAGGAGATTGAGAACATCATGACAGAAGCAGGTAAAGGGGACATGTCTGAGATTGTAAATTTTCAGAGAATAGGGGGATATTTGAAGGGAAGAAAACTAATGATCAAGCTGATTTTCAGGACAGAAACAGTGCAGAACAGGATCCTCCAAGAGAAACCACTGTTGAAGGACTCAGCAGAATACAAGAGGGTATTCCTAGACTGAGACAGAACACAAACAGAATGACAACAGCTGAGGGATAGGACGCAATAGCAAAAGGAGCTAGGAGGAGTGACAAGGACAGAATCAGCAGAGGACAACCAGAGTAGGGCAGAGCAACAAGAGCAAGCACACACAGAACCATCCCCAGAACCCCACAACCAATCATGCTATCCCAACACAAACCACAATCCACACCCACAGCTCCCACCCAACACTCAGCTATAGAATCCCACAGTACACTGCCAGGTCCCCCACCCTCACAGACCCTCCAGAACAATGTTGGAGAGGAAACTGAAGGTATGGTACACCAATGCTGATGGAATAACAAATAAGTGGGAGGAGTGGCATGAAAGAGTCAAAGACACATTACTGGACATATTAGCTCTCACAGAAACCAAGCTCACAGGTATGATAACAGATGTCATCTTTCCAACGAGATATCAGATCCTGAGGAAAGACTGAAGGAACAGAGGTGGTGGAGTGGCACTGATGGTCAAAAACCAATGGGATTTTGATGAGCTGGAGAGAGAAGACAGTGGAGAAGCAAGGGATTACATAGTAGGAATGCTTCAGTCTGGAGGTCCCAAGCTGGCAATTGCAGTGATGTATAACCCACCACAGAACAACAGGAGGCCAAGGCAAGAGTATGTTGAGAGCAATAGAGTGATGGTTGACACACTGGCTGAAGTGGCAAGAATGGCTCATGCGAGCAGGGCAAAGTACTGATCATGGGTGACTTCAACCACAAGAAAATCGACTGGGAGAACTTGGATCCACACTGGGGCCAAGAAACGTGGAGGGCTAAGATGATGGAGGTGGTACTGGAAAACATCATGTACCAACACGTAAGGGACACTACCAGAGAGAGAGGAGAGGATGAACCAGCGAGACTGGACCTAGTATTCACCTTGAGTAGTGCAGATATTGAGGACATCACATATGAAAGACCCCTTGGGGCCAGTGATCATGTGGTTTTAAGATTCGAATACACAGTAGAATTGTAAGTAAAGGGGGGAGCAGGAAGAGCCAGACGAATGAAGCCAAAATACAAGAAAGAAGACAATGCAGGAATGAAGAACTTCTTGAATGGGGATCAGTGGGACAGAGAAATGGCAGGGGAGTCAGTAAACGAGATGATAGAATACGTGAAAACAATATGCAAAAAAAGCTGAGGAGAGGTTTGTACCCAAAGGTAACAGGAATAATGAAAAAGCCAGGAGTAGCCCATGGTTCACCCAAAGGTGAAGGGAGGCCAAAACCAAGTGTGCTAGGGAATGGAAGAAGTATGGAAGGCAAAGAATCCAGGAGAATAAGGAGAGCAGTCATAGAGCCAGAAATTAATATGCACAGGTAAGGAGGGAGGCCTAACAACAGTATGAAAATGACATAGCAGCAAAAGCCAAATCTGACCCGAAGCTGTTGTACAGCCACCTCAGGAGGAAAATAACAGTCAAGGACCAGGTAATCAGGCTAAGGAAGGAAGGAGGAGAGATCACAAGAAACGACCAAGCAGTATGTGAGGAACTCAACATGAGATTCAAAGAAGTGTTCACAGAGGAAACAGAAAGGACTTCAGAAAGACAGAGAGGTGAGGAACACCACCAAGCATTGGACACAATACGTACAACTGAGGAAGAAGTGAAGAGGCTGCTAAGCGAGTTAGACACCTCAAAGGCGATGGGGATGGATAACATCTCTCCATGGGTCCTGAGAAAGGGAGCAGAGGCACTATGTTTACCCCTAACAACAATATTCAACACATTATCAGAACAGGGAGATTACCTGAGGTGTGGAAGACAGCAAATGTAGTCCCAATTTTTAAAAAAGGAGACAGACAAGAAGCACTAAATTATAGACCAGTGTCACTGACATGTATAGTATGCAACGTCGTGGAGAAGATTATCAGGAGAAGAGTGGTGGAACACCTATACAGAAATGAGCTTATCAACAACAGAAAATACGGTTCCAGGGACGGGAAATTATGTGTCATAAACCTACTGGAGTTCTATGACATGTGACAGCAGTAAGACAAGAAAGAGAGAGGGGTTGGTAGATTGCATTTTCTTGGACTGTAACAAGGCGTTTGACACAGTTCCACACAAGAAATTAGTGCAAAAACTGGAGGACCAGGCAGGGATAACAAGGAAGGCACTACAGGGAATACCTGTCAGGAAGACAGCAGCAAGTCATGGTACGCGGTGAGGTGTCAGAGCGGGTGCCTGTGACGAGTGGGGTTCCACAGGCGTCACTTCTAGGACCAGTGCTGTTTCTGGTATTTGTGAACGACATGACGGAAGGAATAGACTCCGAAGTGTCCCTGTTTGCAGATGATGTGAAGCTGATGAGAAGAATGACGAGGACCAGGCAGAACTACAAACGGATCTGGACAGGTTGCAGACCTGGTCCAGCAATTGGCTCCTGGAGTTCAACCCCACCAAGTGCAAAGTCATGAAGACTGAGGAAGGGGAAGGAAGACCGCAGATAGAGTACAGTCTAGAGGGACAGAAACCACAAGCTTCACTCAAGGAAAAAGATCTTAGGGTGAGTATAACACCAGGCACATCCCCTGAGGTGCACATCGACCAAATAACTGCTGCAGCATATTGGCGCCTAGCGAACCTATGTGCAGCATTCTGCAATCTTAATAAGGAATCGTTCAGGACCCTGTACACTGTGCACGTTAGGCACATATTGGAGTATGCGGCACCAGTTTGGAACCCACATCTAGCCAAGCACGTAAAGAAACTAGAGAAAGTGCAAAGGCTTGCAACAAGATTAGTCCCAGAGTTAAGTCCTACGAGGAGAGGTTAAGAGAAATCGACCTGACGACACTGGAGGACAGGAGAGATGGGGGGACATAACAACATATAAAATACTGAGAGGAATTGACAAGGTGGACAGAGACAGAATGTTCCAGAGATGGGACTCAGCAACAAGTGGACACAGTTGGAAGTTGAAGACACAGATGAATCACAGGGATGTTAGGAAGTATTTCTTCAGACAGAGTAGTCAGGAAGTGGAATAGTTTGGGAAGCAATGTAGTGGAGCCAGGATCCGTTCATATTAAGCCTGCCCGTAATGCTATACATTCAAGTGGCTTTGGCATGCTGCAATTAACTGTATTCTTTTGTACTTCTCTGTATCATGTTCAAATTAATAAATAAATAAAATAAATAAATAAATAAATAAGTTAAGCAGAGGTATTATAAAGCTCATGGTTCAGGGAGAGTGACCCAGTAATGGCCAGTAAAAAGGTGGGGCCAGGAGCTATGACTCGACCCCTGCAATCACAACTAGGTGAGTGCATATACACACAGACACACCACCAAACACGATCCCTGCAACCACAACTAGGTGAGTACACAAGTGGGCTCATGGAAACTGACCGTGCATACCCTGGTAACCCAGTCCTTCCCTCTCTCTCCCCACCCCATTCCCACTTTTTTTTTTTTTTTTTTTTTTTTTTTTACACAGGGTTTGACAAGGTTAAGGATCCCTAGCTTTATTGACAGCTATTTACAGGTTAAGGATTCCTAACTTTATTGGCAAGCTAAGAGCTGTTACCTACATCAGCTCATTTGAAAGCATTTTTATTGTTATGAGACATACAAGTAGGAAACAGGATGAAGTTGGAGCCATCTGTGGGCCAGCATTTTCATTTGATCAACTGACTTTATCTCGCTGACATCATTATCCTGTACGAATGTGTTCCATAACCGAGTCATCCTGGGTATGTATGATCTCAGATGGAGTGATGTTCTGGAGAAGGGTACAGCCAGAGTGAAGTTGCTGCTTTGTGCCCGTCTTGTGGCATAAAAGCTTGTTTCACGCTTTCTCTCTCTCTCTCTCTCTCTCTCTCTCTCTCTCTCACTTTATATATCTCTATATATATATATATATATATATATATATATATATATATATATATATATATATATATATATATATATATATATATACATATATACATAAGCTTCTCTCTGTGGTAAGATACATAACCTTTTTTCCATGGTAAAAAAAATGGGCTACCCAAGAAGATTAAGAACCAGAGGTCTGGTGGATGAACCCGGGAGGGAAAAACCTGGGAAGGAAGATTGGGAGTTAGAGCTCAGAAAAAGGGAGGAAGAGTGGGGAAGGAAGTTAGAAGAGCTTGGCATATAAATGAAGGAGAGGATAGCTGAAGAGAGCAGGAAGTGGGGGCTACAAGCCTTAGCAGCAGAAGATACAGTGCTTAGAAGAGGTACTAAAACACCTGAAACAGATTAGAGGGACAAATGACAATACGACACAACATCAGGAACTTCTATATCAGTCAGAGACAAGGGGACTGTATGAAGAAAAGGAGCTATGCCGTATGCGAAGGGCCTATCAGACCCACATTGGGCCCAGGAAAAGACGAGGAGCACACAAAGACCAGATGAGAGGTCTGAAGACAATGAAGTTATGCCATATACAGAAACTCTAACAGACAACTGCAGTGGCAAGGAACAGCTGAGAATGAAAGACAGTTCAATGAGCATAGGTGCTTCAACAAGGGCAGGGATTGAAGGCAAGAATGTTTCAATGGAAGGAACTAAAACACCTCAGAGGATGCAAAAGGAGACACAGTGGGAGGAGGAAAGGGAGAGATCAGTTTTTTACAGGCTCCAAGAAGTCAAAGGGGAAACCTATGATGAAAGAAAACAGGAGGAGGAAAAAGCGATTGAAGGTATCATGAAAATAATAGGTGAGGGCAACATGACCCAGGTGACAAATTTTCAGAGAATTAGGTGGTTTGCAAGTGGAAGGAAATGACCTGCCAAAGTAATTTTCATGGAAGAATCAGCTTGAACCAGGATCCTACAGGAGAAAGCATGACTGAGGGACAAACCGGAGTACCAGAGAGTGTACCTCAATCATGACAGAACACAAGAAGAAAGGATGATACTGAAAGAGAGGGTACAAAGACGAAAGGAGGAACAAGAGGCAATGATGAAGATGAGCAGCACCCAGACCCAGGTGGAAGGGCAAACACACCTCCAGAAACACCCACAGAAGGACTCCAACCATGACAACCCCAACGCAATTGAACAATCTAAACCAAAACCCACTTACTGTTCCCTCTGCCCCCACCCCCCACATCACAAGCTTCACCCCTACAGAAGCCCCCTATGGGCACTCGGCCCCCAGCCCCCTCATCACAATTCCCATCCACATTGCAGCCCCCATAGGCCCCTTCTAGGGCTCTCGCTCTCCCAACCCCAATATTCTCCTAGGACCACAGTGATAGTAAAGAAGCTGAAGGTTTGGTACACGAACACGAACGGAATATGAATAAATATGAGGAGTGGAATGAAAGACTCAATGAGAAGTCCGCAGACATCATAGCAGCCACAGAAACAAAACTCACTGAGACAATAACAGACATAATTTTCCCACTGGGATATCAGATCCTGAGGAAAGATAGAAGGAGTAGAGGGGAAGGAGGGGTTGCACTGCTCATAAAAAACCGATGAGGATTTGAGGAAATAGAAGGCATGGACTAGATTGGAGAAAGGCACTACATAGTGAGTACAATTTAGTGTGGGAAACATAAGGTAGTTGTTGCAGTGTTGTATAACCCACCATAGGACTGCAGGAGACCAAGAGAGAAATACAAAGAGAACAACAGAGCAATAGTGGGTACTCTGGCTGAGGTGGCAAGAAGAGCTCACTCGAGCAAAGCAAAGTTACTGGTTATGGGCAATTTCAACCACAGGGAGATCGATTGGGAAAACCTGGAGCACACTGGGGTCCCGAAACATGAAGAGCCAAAATGATGGATGTGGTAGTAGAAAACCTCATGCATCAACATGTCAGGGACACTACCACAGAGAGAGGGGAAGATGAACCAGCAAAACTGGACCATGTGTTCACTCTGACCAGTTCAGACATTGAAGACATCACATATGAGAGGCCCGTTGGAGCCAGTGATCAAGTGGTTCTGAGTTTTGATTATATAGTAGAGTTAGAAGTGGAGAGGGTAACAGGAGTTGGATGGGAAAAGCCAAACTATAAAAGGGGGGACTGCACAGGTATGAGGAACTTCCTGCAGGAGATTCAGTGGGATAGAGAACTAGTAGGAAAGTCAGTAAACGAAATGATGGAATATGTAACAACAAAATACGAGGAGGCAGAGGCAAGGTTTGTTCCCAAGGGCAACAGAAATAATGGTAAGACCAGAACGAGCCCTTGATTTACCCGAAGGTGTAGGGAGGCAAAAGCTAACTGCACCAGAGAATGGAAAAGGTACAGAAGGCAAAGGACCTAGGAAAATAAGGAGATTAGTCGATGAGCAAGAAACGAGAATGCACAGATAAGGAGGGAGGCCCAGTGACAGTACGAAAACAACATAGCATCGAAAGCCAAGCCTGACCAGAAACTGCTGTATAGCCACATTCAAAGACCAGGTGATCAGGGTGAGGAAAGAATGGGAAACTCACAAGAAACAATCACGATATGTGAGGAGCTCAACACTAGATTTAAGGGAGTATTTACAGTGGAGACAGAAGGCCTCTGGGAAGATAGCACAGAGGGGAACACCATCAAGGAATATACCAACAAGGGTTGGATGACATACACACAACTGAGGAGGAGGTGAAGAAGCTGCTAGGGGACCTTGATACCTCAAAGGCAATGGGACCAGACATCTCCCCGTGGGTCCTTAGAAAGAGAGCAGAAACGTTGTGTGTGCTACTAAACACAGTCTTCAACACATCCCTTGAAACTGGGAAACTATCTGAAGTATGGAAGACGGCAAATGTAGCTCCCATTTTTAAAAAAGGAGACAGAAAAGAGGCACTAAACTATAGACCCATGTCACTGACGAGTATAGTATGCAGAGTCATGGAGAAGATTATCAGGAGGAGAGTGGTGGAGCACCTGGAACGGAACAAGAGTATCAACGCCAACCAGCACAGATTCATGGAAGGCAAATCCTGTGTCACAAACCTTCTGGAGTTTTATGATAAAGTAGCAGACACGAGAGAGAGGGGTGGGTTGACTGCATTTTCTTGGACTGCAAGAAGGCCTTCGACACAGTTTATCAAGAGAGATTAGTGCAGAACTTAGACAATCAACCGCATAAATATGGAAGGGCACTGCAATGGATCAGAGAATGCCTGAAAGGAAGGCAACGAGTCATGGTACATGATAAGGTATCACAGTGGGCACCTGTGACGAGCAAAAATAGCACTGGTCCTAGGACCAGTGCTATTTTTGGTATATGTGAAAGGCATGATGAAAGGGATAGACTCAGAAGTGTCTCTGTTCGCCGATGATGTGAGGTTAATGAGAAGAATTAAATCAGATGAGGATCAGGCAGGACTTCAAAGACTCCTGGAAAGGCTGGACAACTGGTCAGGCAACTGTTATCTCGAATTTAACGCCGCCAAATGTAAAATCATGAAGATCGGGAAAGGGCAAAGAAGACTACAGACAGAGTATAGGCTAGGTGGCCAAAGAATGCAAACCACACTCAGGGAGAAAGATCTTGGGGTGAGTATTACACCGAGCACGTCTCCGGAAGCACACGTCAACCAGATAACTGCTGCAGCATATGGGTGCTTGGCAAACCAGAGAATGGCGATCCGATACCTTAGCAAGGAATCATTCAAGACACTGTTCACCGTGTACGTCAGGCAAATACTAGAGTATGCAACACTAGTTTGGAACCCACACTTGATCAAGCACGTCAAGGAATTAGAGAAAGTGCAAAGCTTTGCGACAAAGTTAGTCCCAGAGTTAAGGGTAATGTCCTATGAAGAAAGGTTAAGGGAAATCTGCCTGACGACCCTGGAGGACAGGAGGGTTAGAAGACACATGATAACAACATACAAAATATTGCGTGGAATAGACAAGGTGGACAGAGACAGGATGTTCCAGAGAGGGGACACAGAAACCAGGGGTCACACTTGGATGTTGAAGACTCAGATGAGCAAAGGGATGTTAGTATTTCTTCAATCATAGAGTAATCAGGAAGTGGAAAAGTCTAGCAAGTGAGGTAGTGGAGGCAGGAACCATACATATTTTTAAGACGAGGTATGAAAAGCTCCTGGAGCAGGGAAAGAGAGGACCTAGTAGCGTTCAGTGAAGAGGCAGGGCCAGGAACTGAGTCTCGATGCCTGCAACCACAATTAGGTGAGTATACACACACACTCACGTATAAAGGAAAATTTTAGAAAGGGCTTAATTTTAAATGAGTTCTTGCTAATTTACCATTTTTACCTACTCGGCACGACACACACACACACACACACACACACACACACACACACACACACACACACACACACACACACACACACACACACACACACACACACAAACACACACACACACACACACACACACACACACACACACACACACACACACACACACACACACACACACACACACACACACACACACATATATATATATATATATATATATATATATAAATATATATATTTATATATATATATATATGTAGTGCCGAATAGGCAGAACTTGCGATCTTGGCTTAAATAGCAACGTTCATCTTGCCATATAGGACAAGTGAAAATTTGTGTATACAATAATTTCGCCAAAATCATTCTGAACCTAACGAAAAAAATATATTTCACTGTGTTTGTTTAGTATTAAATTATTGTAAACAAATCTAAAATACATTTAGTTGGGTTAGGCTAGAATAAATTGTTCTTGTTATAATAAGGTTAGGTAAGTTTTCTAAGATTCTTTTGGAGCAAAATTAAAAATTTTAAATGAGTTCTTGCTAATTGACCAGTTTTACATATTCTGCACGATATATATATATATATATATATATATATATATATATATATATATATATATATATATATATATATAGGTAGGTACCACCTCTAGAACTGTCATATGGACCCTCATCCTCAGAGAAAAGAATAAACTTGCTTCAGGGAAAACTCAAGGTTCTCCCCGAAGCTGTTTGAGAATTTTCTCCTACCACCCCCTATGTTTAATTTATATATATATATATATATATATATATATATATATATATATATATATATATATATATATATATATATATATATATATATATATATATATATATATATATATATATATATATATTATTTAAAGACAAAATACATTGACAAAACATTCACAAAGATACAATGGAAAGTGAAACAACATAGGTAACTCAGAGCTACATCTTGAATACTTTGTCCAGCTCCCCTGCAGTGGGCCGCATGCCCAGAATGCTGCAGGCATTTCCTCTCTGGATCGTAACACTGAGTCTCTGAAAGAGAAAGCTGGTCGCCCTGTGGTCCTTGGTTTCTTTGATGAGCTTTTCACCCAGCTCTTTGAGGAAATTTAGAGCACACTTGCCCCATGCTCCAAGGGTCTCCGACCCTATTGGGATGAAGTTATAGAAAGGGGGAAAGTCTTCATATTTGCGGATCTTCTGGGTCTCCCTGTGGCTGGCAGCTCCACCCCCTTCCACTACGGAGTATGACAAGTAGGTGTCTGCCAATGTGGCGGCACAGGTGTAGTCCCAGACAATCTGCTTTACATCCTTCCAAGGTAGCATAGTGGCTCCATCAGGACCCTTTTGACTTCCATCAGACCTCTGCACTTGGGGTTCCAGTTGAGCTGGGCAACGGGCTGTGGCGAGGCTTCTCTTTGTGATGTCACTGACCTCCTCATGCCTGGCACACTTCCCTTCTGCTGTGTGACACACGAGACCATGAAGTCCGAATTGATCAGCTGTCGCCCTGCCGCAAATACACCTATGTTCGGTGAAAATGGGGGCAGCTAGGCGAAGAGCAACACCAATCTGAATGGCCTGTGGGTCTAGTCGAGTGCCCAAGCAGGAATTTGGAACAGCTAACAGGAAATCTCCTGAGTGTGGTGCCTTCACTGCCAGGAGACGAGCTTTGTCCTTTCCTGAGGCGTTGGAGAGCATTGTGTTGGCGATTTTTTCCATGATCGGTTTGTCCCAGTGGGACTGTTTGTGTTCTTTGGGAGGAGCTGGTCTACTGGAGGAATCTGTAAGAGTATTCCACTGAATCGCTGCTTCAGTAAACCTTGGGTCTTGAGCTCCTACCACTTCTCTCAAGCGCTCGTGAACAATCTTCTTGACTAATGCACTGGAAGCCAAACACGAAGACATAAAAGCAGGTAAAGCAACATGCATTGCTTTACGCACCCATATACCTCCCAGTCACACTGAGAGGGTTGCCTGATCCCATTGCTGATCCTCTAGTGACAGGTTCAGTGCCTTCTGAAAGGTTGACCTCAGGTGTGTGTCATATTCGTCGAGTGTTGGGTTGATAAACTAGACACATGTGCAACTCTTGGGTATCTTTATTGAGGAAACGTTTCGAAACACAGTGGCTTCATCAGTCCATACAAAGGAGAATCTTGAAGAACAGGACTGACCACATCGACTCAAGGTTGAGGGACTGATTACCTCATTCTCCTCCTGTTCTTCAAGATTCTCCTTTGTATGTACTGATGAAGCCACTGTGTTTCGAAACGTTTCCTCAATAAAGATACCCAAGAGTTTCACATGTGTCTAATTTATCAACATGTCGGTTCTCTGAACCATTCATCTACAAAGAGTGTTGGGTTGTCAAAAGAGGGTGCACACCTCAGGAAGTAAGTGAGTTTTGGAATAGTTAGGCACCTTGTGAGGAGATACAGAGCATCATGGGCATCAAGATTGCTTATTCTCTCCTCCATTCTCATCAGGTCATTCAATTTGTCCTTGAGGACTGTGTCGATGGCCTGGTGACCCAGCGGTGCTCCCAAGAGGGTACTGTTGGACAGAGTGGTAGTAGAGACTTCTGGGAGGATTCTTCGCACAGCATTGATTATTTCTTGGTTTGCCATGATGATTTCACACTTGGTGGGATTGAGGATGAGTCCCAAGTCTTCTCCCTGTGTTTTCACCAGTTGTAGGTCCCCTACCAGGGACTCTTCATTACCTGCCAGAGTGCCATCATCCAGGTACCAGATGTTGAGCTTGCTGCATAGGCTGGAAGTTAGTTCTCTTACTGCCAAGCAGAAGAGAAGTGGAGCTAGTGGGTCACCCTGCTGAACACCTTCTGATAAGAGAATTTCATGTTCTCCAAACAAAAGAATTGAGGGTTTGCTGTAGCCGGCTGAAATGATGGGAAAAAGACTGGGGAACCGATCCCGAACAGCTGGCAAGACAGCACCTCTCTTCACCATATTAAAGGCATTTCTAAAATCAAGTTTGACTACGGCCTTGTCTTCTGGTAGGTCCCTGATGTAGGCCCTTGCCGCATGAGCTGCAGCTTCACTGTCTTGAGAGACCCCAAAGCCCAGTTGGTGTGGCTGGAGTAAGCTGGCAGCTTCTAGGCGAATGTTTCTTACTGCTGCTTTGGCAACGAGATGGCGAAGAGTGTTTCCAACCGCAATGGGTCTCATTCCCCCATCCTTCTTCTTCAATGCACATAGTGAGGCTCCAAAAAAGAAAGGTTTAATTTCTTCTGGGATTCGCCCAGCCAGGCAGTTGTTGACGAAAGTTGTTAACTCGGTGAGAAGAATTGATGCAGATGCACTGAGTACTGGATTTACCATCTCTTTGAGGTGCTGAGGTCGAATTCCAGTGCAACCTCCTGCAGATCCTGATGGAAATGACACAATTGCCTTATAGACTTCCGATTCTGGCAAAATTAACTGTTCAGTGATGGGGTCTTCCTCAGGGTTGTTGTTGATGGCTATGGTGTCCCTGGTTGAATGCTTGTCTCTTAGTGCTTGGGCCGTGGTCTCATCTTTGGGGGCTACAGTGTCGTCACTTGTAATTATTCAGATTGCTCCCACTGTGTTACCTTCTTCGATTTTTTTGCTAACCTGTGCGCAGATTTTCTCGTTTTCAGTGGGACATTTCTTAGGTTTACCTCTGTGATTCCTGCGATGATGGGGCAGAGGGACACAATTATCCGTTCTTGGGTAGTTGCGCACTGCCTTGATAACTGACGTGGTTAGCAGTTTACCTAGTCTCTCAAGAACTGCAAGACAGACATTGCCGGAGTAGGTTGCACCATGCTTGAATGGTGCCTCGGGCTTCTAAGTTGGTGGAATCTCCATTCACCTGCTTAAGAAGGTCTGTGAATTTCCCTGCTGCATATGGGCGAGCTGCTTTAGGGATGTGGGATAGGGTACTGCTAGCAGTGGATTTGAATGCCAACAGAAGGTTATCGCAAGTGAGGAGATTGCCATTGGAATTGTCATCTGCCTGTGGAGGCTGTGGGCTGCTCTCTGCTGGGGGCATATGTGATCCCGCACACCCATTGTGTGCACGAATGCGGCCATCCCTGTTGCATGCTCGAAACTCTCCACACACCTGACATGTGCCTCTTATTTCATTGTTGGGTGCACTGTTTCGCTGGCTTTGTGGCTGGCAGGTTTCATCATCTGCCGTACCTCGAACTGTGTGGTAAGCCCAGGCTGAAGGAAAAATGGTGCATGGCACATACCGCATGTAGTTCATGGTGGTTGTTGGGGGAGGAGAGGGGTCTCCCGTCTTTGTGGTGGGCGGTGGAGGGAAGGGAGGAGTGGAAGATGTGTGATGAGGCGGAGTAGGTCACTCACTCCCTCCCAGGACAAGTCACTATACACCACAATGCTCTGTGCACCTGTTACTATACACCACTATGCTCTGTGCACAGCCCAAACTGTAAACGACACATCGCTATGCACTACACATGCTATGC